>NC_057806.1:282679480-282719020 GCF_018294505.1 Triticum aestivum
CACTCCCCCTCGCCCCCTGCACCTCTCCTCTCTCCCCCTGGACCCCCTCCTCCTCCTCTGCTCTCCCTCCCTCTCGTCACCGAACGCACCTGAGAGCGCCGCTCGCCGTAGCCATGACCACCGGCCACCCCTCGTCCCGTGGCCGTGCCCAGTAGCTCCGCAATCGAGCACCACATCCCCAAGCTGAAGGAAACGAGCCGGAGGGCTTTGCTTCGTCGCCATCGCCGTCGTCTTCTACCTCGGACCCGCCGGCCATCTTCGTCAAATTCGCCAGCTCCGGACCGTCCCCGACCTCGCCGAGCGTCCCCTCGTCATCGCCGTGAGTCACTGACCCTCTCCCCTAACTCAGCATGCTCCCCTCCGTGCCGTAGCGCCATTCCCCACGAGCACCGAAGCCACCGTCCGCCATTGCTGCTGCACGCATAGCCTCCGTGCTCCCTTGGCCTCATTGTGCTGCTCTTAGTGCTCCCCATGACTAGCAGGTGCTGCCCAGCCTCTCCATTTGCTCACTGATGCACCGTAGCGACGCGCCCGAGCACCACCGAACACCATCGCCGCCAAAGCTCGTCGCCGGCATGAGTTCCGGCGACCCCACGACCTCCCACTTGGTCCTCTGGATGCGCGAGACCAAGGGCCATCCCCTGGTGCCCTCAGCGCGCCAAGCTGACGCCTCTAGCGCAAGTCCGGCGTGCCCCCGCCGTGTCCTGTGGTCGCCGCCGGCTGGTCTCCGGTGACGCCGACGTGGCGCACTTACTTAGTCGCTAATGACCCTGCTAACAGCCCTATCTCTCACTGACTTATGGGCCCCACGCCCTTAACTAACCACGGTTAACCCCTGTTTAGCTTAAGTTAACCACAGTGGCCCCACGCGTCGGAGTTGACCTAGCTGATGTGGCCGTTGACCGGTCCCACCTGTCAGTGAGTGAAACAGCCCTGTGTCACTGACGTGTGGCCCCCACACGTTAGGTTGACCAGCAGCAGCGTCTGTTGACCTGCTGACGTCACGGTGACGCACTGCTGACGCAGTAAATGTTTTCTGGAATTTAAATAATTCTTAAATGATTTATTAATTCCAGAAAATTGTATAAACTTCTAAAAAATCATAGAAATTCAACCGTAACTCCAAATTAAATAATTTATATATGAAAAATTATCAGAAAAATTCAAGGAATCCATATGTACCATTTTCATGCATGTTAGAACAACTTATAGCTGCTGTTTAGCACAAATCAATTAAATGGCATTTGAATAATCACATATGGGGTTTAAATTTGAATCTTATATTCAAACCAACTTCATTTAATCTGTTGCTAGTTGCATTAGCTCAAAACACATTCATATTGCCATGTCATGAGCATGCATCATATTGTGCATTGCATTGATTGTGTTTTTCTATGTTGCCGGTATTTGTCCCCTCTCGATAGACGCGATACCGATGATGTGATCATTGACACTGATGAAGACTCAATGTTATCTTCAGAAGTGCCAGGCAAGCAAAACCCCCTTGTTCATTCCTCAATCCTACTCTCTCGCTCCTGCTCTCTTTTACTGCATTAGGACAACACCGATTCATCTGTTACCTGCTGCGGTAGCTGAACCCCTTTATCCTTTGCATGACCTGTCATTGCCACAGTAAATAGATGAAACCCACTAGCATGAGTAGGAGTTGTTTGAGCCCTGTTGTGCCTACTCATTCATGTTGTTTGTCATGCCTGCTACTGCTTAGAGTTGAGTCAGGTCTGATTCATCGGGGATGAATCAGAGGCGTGTGAACATGTCCTACTGTGTGTGAGCTAAGTGTGTGAACACAATTTGGTAAAGGTAGCGGTGAGAGGCCATGTAGGAGTACATGGTGGGTTGTCTCATTGAAGCCGTCCTCAGGAACTGAGTTCTGTGTTTGTGATCCATGATTCAGCTACTACCACGCATTGGGCCCGAAACCAATGGACCCTCTCGGCTTCTTGATCACCCTTGTCCTCTGTCCAGGAGTTGCAAGTAGTTTCTGGTGTTTGTAGTATGCTGGAGGCCGTGCGCAGCGCTGACCGTAGGGGTGGGCTGTGATGCGGTAGGCACGTGGCCGGGTAAACCGGGCGCCCGTTTGGTGTCACGGAACCCTGTTCACATCGTTTGGGGTTGTGAGCGAAACTCCGGCCGGATCTCCTCATGGATGGAACCCGAATAGGCGATAAACCTGGACTAGAGACTTGAGTGTTTAGGCAGGCCGTGGCCGACACCCACGTTGGGCTTCCGCTTGAAGGTTGCCGAGTACATGTCGTGTAAACGGCGGTAAGTGGTGAGAGCGTGTGTGAAGAAGTACACCCCTGCAGGGTTAATATGATCTATTCGAATAGCCGTGTCCGCGGAAAAGGACCTCTGGGTTGCTTATATCAGTTCATAGACAAGTGAAAGTGGATACTCTAAAATACGCAAGATAAGCGTGAGTGCTATGGATGGCGTTCTCGTAGGGAGACGGGAGCGGATCCATAGTGGTGTATTGATATGGTGAATATGTGGACTCGTGTGCGCCACCTCAAAAGAGTCGCTTGCAGTCGTAGTTTAGGATAGCCACCGAGTCAAAGCTGGCTTGCTGCAGTTAAACCCCACCACCCCTTTGTTGATAATGATGCATATGTAGATAGTTCTGATGTAAGTCTTGCTGGGTACATTTGTACTCACGTTTGCCTATTTTATGTTTTTGCAGAGAGACTTCAGTCTCACTAGTAATTCCGCGTGGTCTTCGACGTTTAGCTTGTTACCTCAGCTACGATCTTGTGCCCTCGGCAGGATCTGGTAGATAGTCAGGCTTCTCAGCCTTTTTCAGTTATAGATGTCTGTACCCGGACATGATAGCTTCCGCTTGTGCTTTGACTTGTATGCTCTGATTGTTGGGTCATGAGACCCATGTTTGTAATATCTCGCTCCTCGGAGCCTATTGAATAAAATACTTGAGTCGTAGAGTCATGATGTGATGCCATGTTGTGATCGCACATATCAAGCATATTGTGTGTATGTTATTGAAATGCTTGGTATGTGTGGGATCTGACTATCTAGTTGTTTATCTTTAGTAGCCTCTCTTACCGGGAAATGTCTCCTAGTGTTTCCACCGAGCCATGGTAGCTTGCTACTGCTCCGGAACACTTAGGCTGGCCGGCATGTGTCCTTCTTCGTTCCTGTGTCTGTCCCTTCGGGGAAATGTCACGCGATGAATATCGGAGTCCTGTTAGCCCGCTACAGCCCGGTTCACCGGAGTCCTGCTAGCCCAGTGCTACAGCCTGATTCACTCGCTGATGACCGACACGTTCGATGCTGGGTCATGAATGCCTGTCCCTGTAAGTCTGTGCCACTTTGGGTTTACGACTAGCCATGTCAGCCCGGGCTCCTTATCATATGGATACTAGCGACACCGTCATATACGTGTGCCAAAAGGCGCAAACGGTCCCGGGATAAGGTAAGGCGACACCCGTGGGAATACCGTGCGTGAGGCCGCAAAGTGATATGAGGTGTTACATGCTAGATCGATGTGGCATTGAGTCGGGGTCCTGACAGCGTTGGTATCAGAGCTTGACTGCCTGTAGGATTACCAAGCCAAACTGGTCGAAGTTGAGTCTAGAAATTCTTTAGTTATATAAGGGAATTGATTGTGGGATGGAACGTAAGGCTCTTTTTACTCCTTATACCTCATGGCCTTCTGATCTGAGTCATCATCTTCTCTTCTACGGGGATTAAGAACTAGGCTATCTCTTCTTTCTATTAGGATCACGTGTTACTAATCAGTGGACTTATAAGATTGTTGGATTTAAGTCTCAGTTCAGTTCCTACTACTTCCGTACGTTAACTGTTGATCTCGAAACCTTGATATTGTGCTTCTGAGTGGTTATGTCACCATTTTTGTGAATGTCTCAAATCTTTTCTGGGCATTTACAGCCGTTATGATGTCCGAGTCATCCCAGGTTTCTAAGTAGTCTGATGCATTTGCAAATCCTTTCTTCCCGTTTCAATGTTCCCATGGGCCAGATTAACCACACTAATCAGTGAGTTGAGGTACTCCGTTACCTTGACATATATGTTGGAGATATTATTATGACCCTAGGTGTCTTAGGGGATCATCTAGTAATTTAGCCATGATTTGTGTTCCCAGTGTGATGATTCTGGCCATCATTCTCGAAAGCATCCCGTGATGCTACTTAGTAATAGGTATTCTGTTCCTGGGTTCTTGAACCCGAGATTCACCCTACTTACTCCATGTTGATAGTAATTGCTAGCTCCCTTAGGTTATTAGTAACCTTTGCGATAGCCCTTGGAGTTCGTGGTATCTTCTTCTTCCAAATACCATGAACCACTTATGGCAGAAGTTCCTCGTTGGACTGAACGATCACAACCAGAATGCTCTTGATGAGTTCTCCATTATATATTGTGACTCTGCCAGTTCAACCTTTCCGCATAGGTTATCCGGAAGAAACATGTTGAGCTCTGCTCGACATACTAATCTATGCATCCACAACTCAGAAAACATATGTTCCTTTGGGTTGTCCCTCGTTAGTTGTCTTCTGACCCTCGTCTATCAATTGATAGTCAAGAGTATGTGTGCAATCGTTCATCGATGCCTATTATTCTTGTGGTCCGTCAAGCCATTCTATTCAGGATGACTAGGAGAAACAAACTCCAGTACCTCATCCATATTTAGGATTGGGTCAAAACAATTGTACTCCGCAGATCAAAATGCCAATCCAGCTTTGCTCTATTCTACCTTGGAGTATTACCATCTTTTATATCGGGACTATGGTAGGAATTGCACACCATCCTATGAACTCTTGGTACAGTGATACTTCTTGCCATCATTGTTCATTCCTCGGTTCCTGTGTTATTGTAACCGGAATGCCGACAAGTGAATCGTGGTGTGTGAAATCAATACTGCTAGCAACTCTGTTGCTTGGTAGTAAATGGACAATAATCTTATTCTTAGTATGTTGGTTATTGAATCACCATTCTAAGATTGATCGTGCTACCTAGTCCTTATTTTGGTGCACCCTTCGATTGATGAGTTAGGATCTTGTCAAGTCCTCACTCATTTGATCATATCGTCTTGCCCTGAAAGGCAAGATTGTTCTCGAGCTTAGTAACATACCGGTGGTTCGTGATTTTCTGAATATCTTCTCAGAAGTATTACCAGGTTGTCACCTGACCGCTATGTTGAGTTCGTGATCAAGTTGGTTTCTTGTGAACCACCTTCTCTCCAAGAATCGGTGTTAGATATCCCTGAGCTAGTTGGTTAAGCTAGACAACAACTTGGAGAGTTGGAAGATAAAAGCTTGCCTGACTTAACTCGTTCCAAAGGGATATTCTTGTGTAGTGTGTGTTGAAGAAAGATGATATCTTCATCGATTGGTCCCTGTGATCAGTTGCTGGACCTATTGTCTTATCAATCCTTTGATTTGAGTGTGGGCTATTGTCAAATCAAATCAGTACCAACGATGCTCGTAATGTTGTCTTATTCGTGGTTGATCCCTCGAGCATACACCATTACATCTTTGGTCTGACCAATGCTATCACCGTGTTCACTTAACTATGGAATTCCTTTTAAAAGGAAACCTAGATGAATTGTTGTTGAGCCCATCGACAACATCCTTATCTCCTCCATGATTTTGTTGAACATTAAGCTAGTGTTGGAAACTTTTGAAAGCATTTGTTCATGCTAGTTCATGAAGCATATGTTCGGATGTAAGAAGTGACTTCCTCTAGTTCATACGCATTTGATGCAAGTTGCCGCCGTGGATTCGAGAAAGTCAATGTTGTTTTCTTTGGAATCATCCCAAATCAGTCATGCATACGTGCGAAGTATTCTGTGGTTCGGAGACTTGCAACCTCCATTCTATATGGGTCCCTAGCACACCAAGCCACTGATTGATTTGTTCAAGGAGAAGAAGTTTCTTCTTAAGAGAATGCCTTATGCAAGGACTTCAATATCCTCGATTATGGTTCCCCACCTGAACTCGGTAGTGTTTTATTATAAGACTACCACGTGGTCATGCTTGTCTGGGACAACGTGTTCACATGTTTGTAGCAGAACCAGCTCATGTTTTGGAGCTTGCTATCGTAGTTCATCTCCCGAGAATCTCGCAACGTCATCTCGTTGATTTGTGTTGCAAACTTTCATTTTTCTTCCTAAGACTCGATGAGCCTGGAATATCCTAACACCAACCAGAGCTGAATCTCAGGCAGATATGATGGTTGGAACATTTCCCTAAGAACTATAATATTGGTCTCTCGATAACCGGTAAGGTGGATGTCGTGGCCAACACACCCATCCGGTAGACCTATTATTATAGTATCTTGTTTGAGGAAGTTGGCCACCACCCCCCCATAGGGATTTCGTAGGATTTACTCCCTAGTGCCCTATGGATTTTTGTGTTCCCGAAGTCCGACCTTTTTACTTGATGTTTTAGATATCAAACCATATCTATGAATGGGATACACTAGCACATCAAGGACAACATTAGAAGCGGAGTGCTAAATGTCTCTCGGTCGATCATCCAGATTTTATTTCCTTGGCCCCGCCAAGGGTGAAATCTGAGAAGGTGTTATCTTCCTTTGGCATCTGCATCCTCCATCACCATTCATTATGGTAGTAAGTTGTGTTACCGGACCCTTGACACGGATGTTGGTAAAACCTTGATGATTATGGAATTGCTCAAGTTCTTGAGAGCACGCACAAGCGCTAGGTGTTATCATCGACACTAACTGGAGTGCTCTCAGTTTCCTCGGCAATGCTATGACCTTTTCAAACAGTGAATTCACTCTCTATTGTTGGGTTCTTCCCCAGTTACTAGAATCATTCCCAGCATTTGCATTTTGTTCCTAGCTTGCACCGCCAATGTGCCATTCTACCATGGGTCTCTTCCATTTCCGGTGGCAAGCAAATTCATCCATTACGTTGTCTTCAACAAGGTAATCCACATCATCCAAGTCCGAGTATGACATTCTACCGACCCCCTACAAACGATCGCTCGAGAATTGCCTTAGGCTGGCCTAAAGAGTTTCATTGATCTTTGAATCAAAGGTAATTCTTTTTGCCACTTAAGGAGATATTTCTACGAGTCACCTTCCCTAAGGTGCATCGTTATGGTATCATGGCAACTCAACTCCTCGCTACGTTGGCAATCGTTTACCACCTTCTTAAGTGTGGAATTATTGTCTACCTAGTGAACCTTCGTCATCTGCTTCACTCCATTCCCATGGATGTATGTTTAGTGTCTCAGCTCGAGAGAGGTTGCTATGTCTCATTCCGTGAGTTAATCCTGAGTTGTTCGATCTTCGAGAAGATCGACCCTTCTAGAGTCTCCTTCTTCTCTCCATGTCATGTTGGCAGTATTTCTCAGAGCAAGACTTCGAGACAATGATGGTGATCGAATCAACGTTCATTCGAAGCGCAACCTGGATCATGAAGATTATACTAGTTTGCGTTTCCCCTTCATCCTACCCTACGCTGGAATCTCGAGACGAGATTCTTGTTTAGTGGGGGTGAGTTGTCACATCCCTAGCTTTACCCTGGCCTTGGACTAGCTTGGTTGCTACATCATGTTTAAATTCAAATGAAATTTGAATTGAGGAATTTTCAAAGCCTCAGAATCCTTTAAAAAAATGATCAAGATAAAAATTGCTTCAAATAAGTCCAAGAAAATGTTCTTGTTATCCTCTGGAAATATTGGCAAGAGGTAAAATCCAAACCAATATTTTCGGTATCTCAGAAACATTTATTTTGGGTATTTGAATTAAATCAATAGCTATTTGAATTGGACTTATATCTACTGTTAAATAAATATAGGTCCAATAATTCTGAAATATTTTTGTGGAGCATTGTTTTAATTCTTTTAGCTCCTAAAAATATTGTCAGAAGTAAAATAAATTGAATTGGTTTCAAAACCAAATTCAAAACAAACCTGCAAAATAGAAAACAGAATTAAAACAAAAGAGAGAGAGAGAGAAGGAAGTTACCTGGCCTTACCGTGCAGCCCACCAGAGCCTGGCCCAGCTCCATCTGGCCGGCCCAGCCGGCCCAGCCCACCTCCTCCCCCTTGTCCTCTTCCTCCTCTGCCAGGAGGACGAACAGAGGCGAGGCGTGGCGCGCGCCCGAGAGGCCTCGGCCACCTCCTGCTTCCCCCCTGGCCACCTCCTGCCTGGTTGCCTCCCTCCTCGACGCCCGGAGACGCCACGCACTCCCCCTCGCCCCTGCACCTCTCCTCTCTCCCCCTGGACCCCCTCCTCCTCCTCTGCTCTCCCTCCCTCTCGTCACCGAACGCACCTGAGAGCGCCGCTCGCCGTAGCCATGACCACCGGCCACCCCTCGTCCCGTGGCCGTGCCCAGTAGCTCCGCAATCGAGCACCATCCCCAAGCTGAAGGAAACGAGCCGGAGGGCTTTGCTTCGTCGCCATCGCTGTCGTCTTCTACCTCAGACCCGCCGGCCATCTTCGTCAAATTCGCCGGCTCCGGACCGTCCCCGACCTCGCCGAGCGTCCCCTCGTCATCGCCGTGAGTCACTGACCCTCTCCCCTAACTCAGCATGCTCCCCTCCGTGCCGTAGCGCCATTCCCCACGAGCACCGAAGCCACCGTCCGCCATTGCTGCTGCACGCATAGCCTCCGTGCTCCCCTGGCCTCATTGTGCTGCTCTTAGTGCTCCCCATGACTAGCAGGTGCTGCCCAGCCTCTCCATTTGCTCACTGATGCACCGTAGCGACGCGCCCGAGCACCACCGAACACCATCGCCGCCAAAGCTCGTCGCCGGCATGAGTTCCGGCGACCCCACGACCTCCCACTTGGTCCTCTGGATGCGCGAGAGCAAGGGCCATCCCCTGGTGCCCTCAGCGCGCCAAGCTGACGCCTCTAGCGCAAGTCCGGCGTGCCCCCGCCGTGTCCTGTGGTCGCCGCCGGCTGGTCTCCGGTGACGCCGACGTGGCGCACTTACTTAGTCGCTAATGACCCTGCTAACAGCCCTATCTCTCACTGACTTATGGGCCCCACGCCCTTAACTAACCACGGTTAACCCCTGTTTAGCTTAAGTTAACCACAGTGGCCCCACGCGTCGGAGTTGACCTAGCTGATGTGGCCGTTGACCGGTCCCACCTGTCAGTGAGTGAAACAGCCCTGTGTCACTGACGTGTGGCCCCCACACGTCAGGTTGACCAGCAGCAGCGTCTGTTGACCTGCTGACGTCACGGTGACGCACTGCTGACGCAGTAAATGTTTTCTAGAATTTAAATAATTCTTAAATGATTTATTAATTGCAAAAAATTGTATAAACTTCTAAAAAATCATAGAAATTCAACCGTAACTCCAAATTAAATAATTTATATATGAAAAATTATCAGAAAAATTCAAGGAATCCATCTGTACCATTTTCATGCATGTTAGAACAACTTATAGCTACTGTTTAGCACAAATCAATTAAATGGCATTTGAATAATCACATATGGGGTTTAAATTTGAATCTTATATTCAAACCAACTTCATTTAATCTGTTGCTAGTTGCATTAGCTCAAAACACATTCATATTGCCATGTCATGAGCATGCATCATATTGTGCATTGCATTGATTGTGTTTTTCTGTGTTGCCGGTATTTGTCCCCTCTCGATAGACGCGATACCAATGATGTGATCATTGACACTGATGAAGACTCAATGTTATCTTCAGAAGTGCCAGGCAAGCAAAACCCCCTTGTTCATTCCGATACAATCCTACTCTCTCGCTCCTGCTCTCTTTTACTGCATTAGGACAACACCGATTCATCTGTTACCTGCTGCGGTAGCTGAACCCCTTTATCCTTTGCATGACCTGTCATTGCCACAGTAAATAGATGGAACCCACTAGCATGAGTAGGAGTTGTTTGAGCCCTGTTGTGCCTACTCATTCATGTTGTTTGTCATGCCTGCTACTGCTTAGAGTTGAGTCAGGTCTGATTCATCGGGGATGAATCAGAGGCGTGTGAACATGTCCTACTATGTGTGAGCTAAGTGTGTGAACACAATTTGGTAAAGGTAGCGGTGAGAGGCCATGTAGGAGTACATGGTGGGTTGTCTCATTGAAGCCGTCCTCAGGAACTGAGTTCTGTGTTTGTGATCCATGATTCAGCTACTACCACGCATTGGGCCCGAAACCAATGGACCCTCTCGGCTTCTTGATCACCCTTGTCCTCTGTCCAGGAGTTGCAAGTAGTTTCTGGTGTTTGTAGTATGCTGGAGGCCGTGCGCAGCGCTGACCGTAGGGGTGGGCTGTGATGCGGTAGGCACGTGGCCGGGTAAACCGGGCGCCCGTTTGGTGTCACGGAACCCTGTTCACATCGTTTGGGGTTGTGAGCGAAACTCCGGCCGGATCTCCTCATGGATGGAACCCGAATAGGCGATAAACCTGGACTAGAGACTTGAGTGTTTAGGCAGGCCGTGGCCGACACCCACGTTGGGCTTCCGCTTGAAGGTTGACGAGTACATGTCGTGTAAACGGCGGTAAGTGGTGAGAGCGTGTGTGAAGAAGTACACCCCTGCAGGGTTAATATGATCTATTCGAATAGCCGTGTCCGCGGAAAAGGACTTCTGGGTTGCTTATATCAGTTCATAGACAAGTGAAAGTGGATACTCTAAAATACGCAAGATAAGCGTGAGTGCTATGGATGGCGTTCTCGTAGGGAGACGGGAGCGGATCCATAGTGGTGTATTGATATGGTGAATATGTGGACTCGTGTGCGCCACCTCAAAAGAGTCGCTTGCAGTCGTAGTTTAGGATAGCCACCGAGTCAAAGCTGGCTTGCTGCAGTTAAACCCCACCACCCCTTTGTTGATAATGATGCATATGTAGATAGTTCTGATGTAAGTCTTGCTGGGTACATTTGTACTCACGTTTGCCTATTTTATGTTTTTGCAGAGAGACTTCAGTCTCACTAGTAATTCCGCGTGGTCTTCGACGTTTAGCTTGTTACCTCAGCTACGATCTTGTGCCCTCGGCAGGATCTGGTAGATAGTCAGGCTTCTCAGCCTTTTTCAGTTATAGATGTCTGTACCCAGACATGATAGCTTCCGCTTGTGCTTTGACTTGTATGCTCTGATTGTTGGGTCATGAGACCCATGTTTGTAATATCTCGCTCCTCGGAGCCTATTGAATAAAATACTTGAGTCGTAGAGTCATGATGTGATGCCATGTTGTGATCGCACATATCAAGCATATTGTGTGTATGTTATTGAAATGCTTGGTATGTGTGGGATCTGACTATCTAGTTGTTTATCTTTAGTAGCCTCTCTTACCGGGAAATGTCTCCTAGTGTTTCCACCGAGCCATGGTAGCTTGCTACTGCTCCGGAACACTTAGGCTGGCCGGCATGTGTCCTTCTTCGTTCCTGTGTCTGTCCCTTCGGGGAAATGTCACGCGATGAATATCGGAGTCCTGTTAGCCCGCTACAGCCCGGTTCACCGGAGTCCTGCTAGCCCAGTGCTACAGCCTGGATTCACTCGCTGGTGACCGACACGTTCGATGCTGGGTCATGAATGCCTGTCCCTGTAAGTCTGTGCCACTTTGGGTTTACGACTAGCCATGTCAGCCCGGGCTCCTTATCATATGGATGCTAGCGACACCGTCATATACGTGTGCCAAAAGGCGCAAACGGTCCCGGGATAAGGTAAGGCGACACCCGTGGGAATACCGTGCGTGAGACCGCAAAGTGATATGAGATGTTACATGCTATATCGATGTGGCATTGAGTCGGGGTCCTGACACTTATAGTGATGTGCATTACCAAGAGGGCCTAGAGATACCTCTCCGACAATCCGAGTGACAAATCGTAATCTTGATTTATGCCAACTCAACAAGTATCATCAGGGACACCTGTAGAGCACCTTTATAATCACCCAGTTATGTTGTGACGTTTGGTAGCACACAAAGTGTTCCTCCGGTAATCGAGAGTTGCATAATCTCATAGTAATAGGAACATGTATAAGTCATGAAGAAAGCAACAACAGTAAACTAAACGATCAAATGCTAAGCTAACAGAATGGGTCAAGTTAATCACATCATTCTCCTAATGATGTGATCCCGTTTATCAAATGACAACTCATGTCTATGGTTAGGAAACATAACCATCTTTGATCAACGAGCTAGTCAAGTACAGGCATACTAGTGACACTCTGTTTGTCTATGTATTCACACATGTATTATGTTTCCGGTTAATACAATTCTAGCATGAATAATAAACATTTATCATGATATAAGGAAATAAATAATAACTTTATTATTGCCTCTAGGGCACATTTCCTTCGTTAATGACCGTAATTCAAATTTGAACTACATCTACATGCAACGCCTAAGCAAAACAGTTTGAAAAATCATATTTTTGTGTACTTGTGTGCGAGTTAATTCCATGTTCAGTCAATCAGAAGGAATTTTAAAACATATTGGTCTCACGATATGGACACATGCATACGTATGCATGGAGTGCCATGTCATTTTAATTCCAAAAAAAATAAAAAAATGATCCGAAAACCATGAAACCTTGCTTGATTTAATGGCATGCCACCAAGATGATGTGGTAAAAAATTGGCCTGTTTGACGAAAGTTTGGACACACACCCCTCACAAACCGGAGCAACTCACTAGAAGGTTCATGGTTCTAAGAGGGAACAATGCATATTTGATAACGAACAGGAGATAGCTTCCTCTTACGGCCTTCAATTTTTTTCTTTTAACGTGCACTAATACAACTGTCATGTGAAAATTTGGAAAATTTCGGGGGTCATTTGACCTGTTAAAGACATTTAAGTGATTTTATAACCATTTAATGACTATAAGTCAAATTTGAACTACATCTACATGCAACACCTAACCATAACGGTCTGAATAATCATATTTTTGTGTACTTGTGTGCGAGTTAAAAAATCATCAGATGATGTACATATCTGCTGTTCAAAAAAGAAAATGTAAAGATCTGGCAAGACAACCGGTCCCCACACGATGGGCACTCTATCTCGCGGCTCGAGGTTTCGTAGGTGAGTGGCGAGGATCATTAATCAGACACGATTCTGCATTGGAAACCGTCAGCTATTATATTCACACACGAATTTTGGCTATTATGTTCACACACGGATTTTGCTACGGGAATCGTGTGTAATTCAAACTATAGTACTCGGAAATTCTGGCGACCGGTGTGTGTACTGTCCCCGTCGATCTAGATTCCGGCTGCCAATAAATACTACCTTGCTCACATCATCCGCCTGCATTCTCATCTACATCCTCCCCTCGCTCGCCCTCTCTTTCTCTCTCTCTCAAATCTCTGCTATGGCACCGCCGGTCTGGCCACGCACCAACGAGGAGTCGCCGCCCCCCGAGGACGCTCACTCGATTAGCAGCGACGAGGACCCCTACGCACCGCCTAACGAGGTTGCTCCGGACCCCCCAACTTTGGATTGGTTTTGGGGCCAGTACAATCTTTGTCTGTGGAAGTCGCTGCCGCCGGCTGAGAAAGCCAGGCAAGTGGCGTTCAAGAAGGAGATGGCGGAGGAGGAAGCCAGGTACCAGGCTGCCTGTGAAGCCCGTGATGCCGCCTGGAAAAGGAGGCGGCGGAGCTTTGGGGGCGGGCGCGTCATCGTGCCGAGGAGGTGTACGAAGACGGGTACTTCGCGAGGAAGGTCATGGGCGTTGGGCGCCTCGTCGCTGTGTGGAGGTGGGCCAATAAGCTCCAGCGTGCCACCGACGAGGAGCTCCGGTGGGCGCCCAACAAAATGGCAATATCGTCCGCACGCATCCCCCAGCAAGAGGCAGATCAGTACGTCAAGCACTGCGAGGCGGAGGAGGCGGAGTACTGCCGCCGCACCGGGAAGACGCCGCGCACCAGGGAGCTGCTGGCGAGGGGCTGCGGGAATACTGACCCCAGGAGGGATTATTAGTTTTAGTATTGTTCATTTTCAATTTTATGCATTGTACCTAGTTGTTAAGTATCATCACGTATATATATGTGATGATATTATATATATATATATATATATTATGTGATGAACTAATGAACAATTAATATATATATATATATATATATTACGAATTCCATTTTCTATCTGTTTTTGTATACTAATTTGAATCTAGCTGTTATCATCCACATATACAAAATGGAAAGTGTATATACACACATTCAAACATAACATATAAGAATGAAAAACAGAGTACACACATTGAAACAGAGCAATACTATGTTTGCTGTGAATACATAGCTATCCACGTCGAAATGACTTTTCAAAATAAAATGCGTCCATGAGACCATGACCACCATCCCTTGCCTACAGTAGCTCTTAGCTCTGCCTGAACTCGTGCAGGCGTTCGTCCAAGCGGTCGACACGCTCGCGATACATCTGGAGCGTGATCTCGAGCTCTGATACGTCTCCAACGTATCTATAATTTATGAAGTATTCATGCTATTATATTATCAACCTTGGATGTTTTATATGCATTTATATGCTATTTTATATGGTTTTTGGGACTAACTTATTAACCTAGAGCCCAGTTCCAGTTTCTGGTTTTTCCTTGTTTTAGAGTATCGCAGAAAAGGAAAACCAAACGGAGTCCAATTGACCTGAAACTTGACGGAGATTATTTTTGGACCAGAAGAAGGCCATGGAGTAAAAGAGTTGGGCCAAAAGAGTCCCGGGCTGCCAACGAGGGTGGGAAGCGCGCCCACCCCCTGGGCATGCCCCCTACCTCGTGGACAGCCCGGAGACCCCCCCTGACTTGTTCTCGACGCCAAAACCTCTTATATATACAGAAACCTCCAGAAATTAACCTAGATCTGAAGTTCCGCCGCCACAAGCCTCTGTAGCCACGAGAAATCAATCTAGGCCCTCTCTGGCACCCTGCCGGAGGGGGCCATCATCACCGGAGCCTATGGAGGAGGATTCCGGAGGGGACATCATCACCATGAAGGCCAAGGACCAGAGGGAGAACCTCTCCCCATCCAGGGGAGGCCATGGAGGAGGAAGCACAAGGGGGAGAACCTCTTCTCCTCTCTCTCAGTGGCGCCGGAGTGCCATCAGGAGGGGAATCATCGCCGCGGTGATCATCTTCATCAACATCATCATCATCATCACCATCCTCGTCTCTTTTACGCGGTCCACTCTCCCGCACCCCGCTGTAATCCCTACTTGAACATGGTGCTTTATGCCACATATTATGATCCAATGATGTGTTGCCGTCCTATGATGTTTTGAGTAGATATCCTTTGTCTTTGGGTTGATTGATGATCTAGATTAGTATGAGTTGTATGTTTTATTTTGGTGCTGTCCTATTGTGCCCTCCGTCTCGTGCAAGCGTGAGGGATTCCCGCTGTAGGGTGTTGCAATATGTTCATGATTCGCTTATAGTGGGTTGCTTGAGTGACAGAAGCATAAACCCGAGTAAGGGGGTTGTTGCGTATGGGATAAAGGGGACTTGATGCTTTAATGCTATGGTTGAGTTTTACCTTAATGATCTTTAGTAGTTGAGGATGCTTCCTAGAGTTCCAATCATAAGTGCATATGATCCAAGAAGAGAAAGTATGTTAGCTTATGCCTCTCCCTCATATGAAATTGCAATGACGACTACCGATCTTGTTAACAATTGCCTAAGAAAATTCCGCACATCGATCCACCATTATTCCACACTTGCTATTTATAATATTTAGTAATATATTCTAACTTTATGATAACATCACCTACTTTTATATTTTATCTCTCCGATACCATGCAAAGTTATCCTCTTCATACCCACAACGTAATTTTATTTCTCGTTTCTAGTTGGACGCAAACTTTCGGTGTACGTAGAGTCGTATCAGTGGCAGATAGGACTGGAGAGAATATTGATCTTACCTTTAGCTCCTTGTGGGTTCGACACTCCATACTTATCACTTCCACCTTTGGGAATTGCTACGATGATTCCCTGCACTTGGGGATTATCAAGCTCCAAGTTGGCTATTTCATCGGAGATCACCAGCTCGAGGATGCGACTCCTCTACTGCGCCCAGGTGGACACCTGGGCCAAGGAGCCGGTCGAGCCTACGGACCAGCGCGTTGGCATCCAGTGGGCCGCGGACAAGGCGAACGACGACACCCATGTGAATGGCATAGTGGGCGTCCGGTGCAAGTACGGCACGGCCGACCTCTGGTGCAAGTACGGCGCTGAGGGCCTCTTCCCACTCCTGGCGAGGAATGGGAGTACTGACAGGACGTGTACCTAGCTGTGACGCCGTGTCGACAGCAGGCAAGCGCCGATGGATCCGCTCTTGCTGTGTGGCGTGCCGCGCCTCTCGCTCTGCGGCGCTCCAACGGTCTTGTTGTGCGGCGAGCTGCAGCCTATTGGCGCGGGCGCGCCTAGCTTGCTCTGCGGCGCGCCATCGATCATGTTGTGCAGCGAGCTGCAGCCTGTTGGCGCTGACATGCCTATCTTGATCCGTGGCGCTCAACTGCCATGCGCCAATGGTCTTCTCAATCCTGGCTATGATACGCATCACGGTGTCATCCATCGCGTTGTCGGGGAGCGCCTCGGCCTCGACGGGCCGTGGCGCCTGCTTGTTTTCCTCGTCGATGAGGTTGATGGCAGAGGCGGCGCTTTGGTGGGTTGGCATGCTTGGAAAAGGTGGATGTGCTATAGGCTGCGCTTGTCGCCTCCGTGCGTCGCGCGCCACCTATGCGCAATATCACTGGGTGGCGGGAAATGGTGGCGTGTTCATAAAACGCCATCAATTAATGGAAACTTAGCATAGAAGGAACATCGAGCTAGCATAAGAAGTAGATGATGATCAGATGAACACGGACCACACTAGGGAACCTATCAGTGATGAATTCAGCAATCCCAAACGGATGAATTAGAAGCAATCGTCTGTGTTATTTTCGGTCTTTGCACACATTTATGATTACAGACCTGTTTGCGGTGTATCACACACATCTTGTTATATTGAACCATTTCTGTTCTCTTGTCTCAATGCAAATAGTTCATCCGAGTGAACCGCATGCCGTATATCGCACAGACCTTCATCTGGCTGCCTGTTTCTTTTGTGTTGCCTAATCACAAACAGTTCATCCGAGTGAACCGTATGCTGTATATCACACACACCTTCATCTGGCTGCTCGTTTATTTTGTTCCTTCTCATCGCAAACAGTTAATTGAGCTGAACTGTATGCCCTGCATCGCACACGCAACTAAAATCTGAACCGTGTTTGATGCATCCTCCATCGCAAACGTTTTGCACCTTTTTTGATGGTTATTATACACCACCATTTGCGATTCGAAGGGTGTCTAATCGTAGTGTCGCGTTAGCAGCAACCTCCAGTAGTGTGAGTGATAGAAACACAAACATGGACGAGTGGGTTATGGCATATGGGAACTTGATACTTTAATGCTATGTTTGGGTTTTACCTTAATGATCTTTAGTAGTTGCGGATGCTTGCTAGAGTTCCAATCATAAGTGCATATGATCCAAGAAGAGAAAGTATGTTAGCTTATGCCTCTCCCTCGTATAAAATTGCACTAATGATTACCGGTCTAGTTATCGATTGCCTAGGGACAAATAACTTTCTTGTGACAAAAAGCTCTCTACTAAAACTAAATTAGTTGTGTCTTTATCTAAACAGCCCCTAGTTTTTATTTACATGCTCTTTATTATCTTGCAAACCTATCCTACAACACATACAAAGTACTTCTAGTTTCATACTTGTTCTAGGTAAAGCAAACGTTAAGCGTGCGTAGAGTTGTATCGGTGGTCGATAGAACTTGAGGGAATATTTGTTCTACCTTTAGCTCCTCGTTGGGTTTGACACTCTTACTTATCGAAAGAGGCTACAATTGATCCCCTATACTTGTGGGTTATCAAAACCTTTTTCTGGCGCCGTTGCCGAGGAACAAATAGCGTGGGGTGAATATTCTCGTGTGTGCTTGTTTGCTTTATCACTAAGTAGATTTTATTTGTTGTTCTAAGTTGTTATCTATCTTTAATTATCGATATGGAAAATGAAATACCAAAAAATAGGTATACTTGCTACTCATGGAGATGGGGAACCTCCTAAAACCCTCGATGCTCATTATGTGAAAGATATTATGCACTACTTTAATAATCCGGAGAAAACCCCATTCAATTATATGATGGGAGACACGTTGGATCAATGTGAATACTTTAGGGATTATCGCTTGACTCAAAAAGGGAAACTATTATGGGATCAAATTCGTATATTGCATTGGTATGCTCGGCAACTATGCTTGAGATATGATTATACTTGTTGCTCTAGGATGAAGGCTCCACACCTTTCCTTTTCATGCAAATTTAATGATAATGAAACCTTGGCTTCTTATGCTAATGGTATATATGATTACTATGATGTGGAACGAATAGAAGAATTTGTTGCTTTTAAGGGTGCTTATGAAATTGAATCTTTGTTTAAAAAGTGTGAAAATCTTTATGATGTTGTTTACAGACCTGAAAATTTTGCTACACTTAAATATTGTTATGAGAATTATGAATAAAATACCGATCTTGATGCATATATTGAGGACTCCTCCGCTGTCAAGAGGAGACTAAAAATTTGCAGGAAACTATGGAAGAAGAAATTGCTGAAATTGGGAGCTCATTAGATGAAAAAGATGAGGAGAGTGAAGAACAAAAGCAGGAAGAGCGGATTAGCTACCCAGGCCCACCTTCTAATGAGAGTTACCCTCCAACTCATACATTGTTTAATGTCCCTTCGTTCTTACAGAAGGATGAATGCTATGATAATTGCTATGATCCCGTTGATTCATTTGAAATATCCATTTTTGATGAACTTGATAATTGCTATGCATGTGGCCAAGATGCCAATATGAATTATGCTTATGGAGATGAACTTGCTATAGTTCCTTATGTTAAGAATGAAATTGTTTCTATTGCACCCATACATGATAGTCCTATTATCTTTTTGAATTCTCCAAACAACACAATATCAGAGAAGTTTGTTCTTATTAATGATTATATTGATGGGTTGCCTTTTACCGTTGCACGTGATAATTTTGATGAATGTAATATGCATGTGCTTCCTGCTCCTACTTGCAATTATTATGAGAGAGGAACTACATCTCCACCTCTCTATGTTTCCAACACGATAAAATTGCAAGAAACTACTTATGCTATGTATTGGCCTTTACTTGATGTGCATGAATTGTTCTTGTATGACATGCCGATGCATAGGAAGAGAGTTAGACTTCTTCATTGCATGATTTATGTTTCTTTGTGCTCATTACTAAATGCCAAATCATTGTTAATTAAAAGTGGCTTTGATATACCTTGGGATCCAGGCGGACCCATTACTTGAGCACCTTATGCCTAGCTTAATGGCTTTAAAGAAAGCGCTGCCAGGGAGACAATCCAGAAGTTTTAGAGAGTCATTTATTTCTTTTGAGTGCTTTTATAAAGTTTAAAAACAAAAATATAGAGGGGAACTTAAAACTTTTTCACAAAAGAGAAGCATTGGAAGTTATGCATTCGAGAGTGAGGGTCGACCTTGAACACTTGTGTTCATGCTCATGGAAACAATGTATACTTTTTCTTGAAGATTCTCACAAAAATAATTATCCCCTTGTGCAATTCCATTGTAGTATAAAAATAATGTGCCAAGATTTGCCTTTATGATAATTAGATTGCTTGATTGGTTTGTGCGGTGCAAAAACATAAACTTTGGCTGTAGTGCGTGATTTTACATTTTTTTACTGGAAATTCAAACTCTTCTGAAACTTTTTGCAAAATACTTATATACAAATTTTTTAATTTTTCCTAATTTTTCAGAATTTTTGGAGTTACAGAAGTATGGTTGACGTTCAGATTACTACAAACTGTCCTGCTTAAGACAGATTCTGTTTTTGATGCATTGTTTTGCTAGTTTTGATGAAACTATCGATTTTATCGGTGGTATAAGCCATAGAGAAGTTATAATATAGTAGCTAAAATGAAAAAAATAAAATATGCATGAGTTTGCAACAATACTTGAAGTGGTGATTTGTTTTATTATACTAACGGATCTCACGGTTTTTTTAAGTTCTGTGTGATTGAAGTTTTCAAGTTTTGGGTAAGATCACGATGGATGAAGGAATAAGGAGTGGCAAGAGCCCAAGCTTGGGGGTGCCCGAGGCAACCCAAGGTAATATTCAAGGACTCCCAAGCAATTAAGCTTGGGGATGCCCCGGAAGGCATCCCCTCTTTCTTCTAACGATCATCGGTAATTTTACTTGGAGCTATATTTTTATTCGTCACATGATATGCGTAAATCTTGGAGTGTCGTGTGCTTTTTATTTTTCTTTTAATAATTCACCATGCTGATATGAGATAGTCCTTGGTTGATTTATAGAATTCTCTTTGCACTTAACTTATATCTTTTTAGTATGGCTTTATAGAATGATTCATGTGCTTCACTTATATCATTTGAAGTTTGGATTGCCTGTTTCTCTACACATAGAAAACTACCATTTGTAGAATCCTCTTTTGCTTCACTTATATTTGTTAGAGAGTGGGCATATCTTTTGTAGAAAGAATTAAACTCTCTTGCTTCACTTATATATATTTAGAGAGTTGGCAGGAATTGGTCATTCACATGGTTAGTCATAAAATCCTACATAAAACTTGTAGATCATTGAATATGATATGTTTGATTCCTTGCAATAGTTTTGCGATATAAAGATGGTGGTATTAGAGTCATGCTAGTGGGTAATTGTGGATTGGTAGAAATACTTGTGTTAAGGTTTGTGATTCCCGTAGCATGCACGTAGGGTGAACCGTTATGTGATGAAGTCGGAGCATGATTTATTTTTTGATTGTCTTCCTTATGAGTGGTGGTCGGGGACGAGCGATGGTCTTTTCCTACCAATCTATCCCCCTAGGAGCATGCGCGTAGTACTTTGTTTCGATAGCTAATAGACTTGTGCAATAAGTATGTGAGTTCTTTATGACTAATGTTGAGTCCATGGATTATACGCACTCTCACCCTTCCATCATTGCTAGCCTCTTCGGTACCGTGCATTGCCCTTTCTCACCCCGAGAGTTGGTGCAAACTTCGCTGGTGCATCCAAACTCCATGACATGATACACTCTATCACACATAAGCCTCCTTATATCTTCCTCAAAGCAGCCACCATACCTACCTATCATGGCATTTCCATAGCCATTCCGAGATATATTGCCATGCAACTTCCATCATCATCATATACATGACTTCAGCATTTATTGTCATATTGCTTTGCATGATCGTAAGATAGCTAGCATGATGTTTTCATGGCTTGTCAGTTTTTTCATGTCATAGCTACGCTAGATCATTGCACATCTCGGTACACCGTCGGAGGCATTCATATAGAGTCATATCTTTGTTCTAGCATCGAGTTGTAATATTGAGTTGTAAGTAAATAAAAGTGTGATGATCATCATTATTAGAGCATTGTCCCAGCGAGGAAAGGATGATGGAGACTATGATTCCCCCACAAGTCGGGATGAGACTTCGGACGAAAAAATAAAATAAAAAAAAAGAGAAAAAAAGAGAAAGGCCAAAAAAAGGAAGGCCCAAAAAAGGAAAAAATGAGAGAAAAAGAGAGAAGGGACAATGTTACTATCCTTTTACCACACTTGTGCTTCAAAGTAGCACCATGTTCTTCATATAGAGAGTCTCTTGAGTTATCGCTTTCATATACTAGTGGGAATTTTCATTATAGAACTTGGCTTGTATATTCCGATGATGGGCCTCCTCAAATGCCCGAGGTCTTCATGAGCAAGCAAGTTGGATGCACACCTACTTAGTTTCCAGTTTGAGCTTTCATACACTTATAGCTCTAGTGCATCCGTTGCATGGCAATCCCTACTCCTCGCATTGACATCAATTGATGGGTATCTCCATAGCCCGTTGATTAGCCGCATCGATGTGAGACTTTCTTCCTTTTTGTCTTCTCCACACAACCTTCATTATCATATTCTATTCCACCCATAGTGCTATGTCCATGGCTTGCGCTCATGTATTGCGTGAGGGCTGAAAAAGCTGGAGCGCGTTAAAAAGTATGAACCAATTGCTCGGCTTGTCATCGGGGTTGTGCATGATTTGAATTGCTCGGCTTGGCATTCATATAGAGTCATATCTTTGTTCTAGCATCGAGTTGTAATATTGAGTTGTAAGTAAATAAAAGTGTGATGATCATCATTATTAGAGCATTGTCCCAGTGAGGAGAGGATGATGGAGACTATGGTTCCCCCACAAGTCGGGATGAGACTCCGGATGAAAAATAATAATAATAAAATAAAAAAAGAGGACAAAAAAAGAGAGAGCCCCAAAAAACAAAAAAATGAGAGAAAAAGGGAGAAGGGGCAATGCTACTATCATTTTACCACACTTGTGCTTCAAAGTAATACCATGTTCTTCATAGAGAGAGTCTCCTATGTTGTGACTTTCATATACTAGTGGGAGTTTTTCATTATAGAACTTGGCTTGTATATTCCGATGATGGGCTTCCTCAAATGCCCGAGGTATTCATGAGCAAGCAAGTTGGATGCACACCCACTTAGTTTTCAGTTTGAGCTCTCATACACTTATAGCTTTGGTGCATCCGTTGCATGGCAATCCCTACTCCTCACATTGAAATCAATTGATGGGCATCTCCATAGCCGGTTGATTAGCCGCGTCGATGTGAGAATTTCTTCCTTTTGTCTTCTCCACACAACCTCCACCATCATAATCTATTCCACCTATAGTGCTATATACATGGCTGACGCTCATGTATTGCATGAAAGTTGAAAGGGGTTGAGAACATTAAAAGTATGAAACAATTGCTTGGCTTGTCATTGGGGTTGTGCATGATGAAATACTTTGTGTGATGAAGATGGAGCATAGACAGACTATATGATTTTGTTGAGATAACTTTCTTTGGCCATGTTATTTTGAAAATACATGATTTCTTTATTAGTATGCTTGAAGTATTATTGCCTTAATGTCAAATGATAGACTATTGCTTTGAATCACTCGTGTCTTAATATTCATGCCATGATTAGATTATATGATCAATATTATGCTAGGTAGCATTCCACATAAAAAATATCTTTTTTATCATTTACCTACTCGAGGACGAGCATGAATTAAGCTTGGGGATGCTGATACGTCTCCGTCGTATCTATAATTTTTGATTGTTTCATGCCAATATTCTACAACTTTTATATACTTTTGGCAACTTTTTATACTATTTTTTGGGACTAACATATTGATGCGGTGCCCAGTGCCAGTTCCTCTTTGTTGCATGTTTTTTGTTTTGTAGAAAATCCATATCAAACGGAGTCCAAATGGGATAGAAACTTATGGAGATTTTTTTGGAATATATGTGATTTTGGGAAAAAGAATCAATGCGAGACGATGCCCGAGGGGCCCACAAGGACGGAGGGAGCACCCCTGGTCCTTGTGGCCACTGTGTAATGCGCTTGGTGCCCTTTTTCGCCGCAATAAATCCAATATCCGGATAAAAATCGTGTAAAAATTTCAGCCCAATCGGAGTTATGGATCTTTGGGAATTTAAGAAACGGTGAAAGGCCAGAATCTGGGAGCGCAGAAACAGAAGGAAACAGAGAGAGAGAGATATCCAATCTCAGAGGGGCTCCTGCCCCTCCACCGCCATGGAAGCCAAGGACTAGAGGGGAAACCCTTCTCCCATCTAGGGGGAAGGTGAAGGAAGAAGAAGGAGAAGGGGGGCTCTCTCCCCCTCTCTCTCGGTGGCGCCGGAACACCACCGGGGCCATCATCATGACCGCAATCTACACCAACAACTTCACCACCATCATCACCAACTCTCTCCCCCTTTGTGCAGCGGTGTAACACCTCTTCTCCCCGCTGTAATATCTACTTAGACATGGTGCTCAACACTATATTATTTCCCAATGATGTAAGGCTATCCTGTGATGTTTGAGTAGATCATTTTGTCCTATGGGTTCATTGATGATCGTGATTGATTTGAGTTGCATGTTTTATTATTGGTGTTGTCCTATGGTGATCTCCGTGTCGCACAAGCATGATGGTTCTCCGCTATAGCGTTTGCAATATGTTCATGGTTTTCTTATTGTCTGCATTGCGTGAGTGATAGAAACACAAACATGGATAAGTGGGTTATGGCGTATGGGAATAAAGAGGACTTGATACTTTAATGCTATGGTTGGGTTTTACCTTAATGATCTTTAGTACTTGCGGATGCTTGCTAGAGTTCCAATCATAAGTTCATATGATCCAAGAAGAGAAAGTATGTTGGCTTATGCCTCTCCGTCATATAAAATTGCAATAATGATTACCAATCTAGTTATCGATTGCCTAGGGACACATAACTTTCTTGTGACAAAAAGCTCTCTACTAAAACTAACTTACTTGTGTATTTATATAAACATCCCCTAGTTTTTATTTATGTGCTCTTTATTATCTTGCAAACCTATCCTACAACACCTACAAAGTACTTCTAGTTTCATACTTGTTCTAGGTAAAGCAAACATTACGCGTGGGTAGAGTTGTATCGGTGGTCGATTGAACTTGAGGGAATATTTGTTCTACCTTTAGCTCCTCGTTGGGTTCGACACTCTTACTTATTGAAAGAGGATACAATTGATCCCCTATACTTGTGGGTTATCACTCTCATAGACCGTAAGCGGAAGCGTTTGACAACACAGTTGATGTAGTCGAACTTCTTTGTGTTCCAACCGATCGAGCACCAAACGTACGGCACCTCCGCGTTCAACACACGTTCAGCTCGGCGACGTCCTCCGCCTTCTTGATCCAGTAAGACAGCAAGGTAGTGGATGAGTTCTGGCAACATGGCGGCATGGTGACGGTGATGGTGAAGCTATCTCTGCAGGGCTTCGCCTAAGCACTACGAAAATATGACCGGAGGTGTAAACTGTGGAGGGGGCGCCGCACACGGCTAAGGGATTGTTGTGCTTGTGCTAGGCCCCCCCCCCACATATATATATATGGGAGGGAGAGGTGAGATGCCAAGGGGTGGCCCAAGTAGGTCTGAATCCTACTAGGGCTCCTACTTTGTCGGAGGGGGGAAGTAAAGGCGGGAGAGGAAGGAAGGGGGAGGCCAAATCCCCCCCTTTCCTTTCCCCACTTGGGCGGCTGCCATGGGGGGCGCGCCAGCCCCTTGTGGGCTGGTGTGCTCCCCTCTTATGGCCCAATAGGCCCACTAACCTCCCGAGGGTGTCCAGTACCCCCTCCAGTACTCCGATGATCACCCGGTACACCCCGAGACACTTCCGGTGTCCGAATACCATCGTCCTATATATCAATCTTTACCTCTCGACCATTTCGAGACTCCTCATCATCTCCATGATCACATACGGGACTCCGAGCAACATTCGGTCACCAAATCATATAACACTATATCGTCAACGAACATTAAGCGTGCGGACCCTACAGGTTCGAGCACTATGTAGACATGACCGAGACACCTCTCCGGTCAATAACCAATAGCGGAACCTGGATGCCCATATTGGCTCCTACATATTCTACGAAGATCTTTATTGGTCCAACCGTTATGACAACATACGTAATTCCCTTTCTCCATCGGTATGTTACTTGCCCGAGACTCAAGGGTCATCTTTATTTTAAACCCCCCTGGGCCAGTGCTCCTCTGAGTGTTAGTTCGAACCAAGCCGCCTGCGGGGCAACCTCAGGGAAACTCGAGGGTTGGTTTTACTCGTAGCCTGTCTCATCCGCTGTTGCACTGAGAACGAGACATGTGCAACTCCTATCGGGATTTGTCGGCACATCGCGTGGCTTTGCTGGTCTTGTTTTACCTTTGTCGAAATGTCTTGTAACCGGGATTCCGAGACTGATCGGGTCTTCTCACTAGAAGGAATATCCTTCATTAACCGTGAGAGCTGGTGATGGGCTAAGTTGGGACACCCTTGCAGGGTTTTGAATTTTCGAAAGCTGTGCCCACGGTTATGGGCAGATGGGAATTTGTTAATGTCCGGTTGTAGAGAACTTGACACTTAACTTAATTAAAATGAATCAACCGTGTATGTAGCCGTGATGGTCTCTTTTCGACGGAGTCCGGGAAGAGAACACGGTCTCGTGTTATGCTTGAACGTTAGTAGCTTCAGGATCACTTCTTGATCACCATAAGCTTCTCGACCGTGCTTTGCTTCTCTTCTCGCTCTCTTTTGCGTAAGTTAGCCACCATATATGCTAGTGCTTGCTGCAGCTCCACCTCACTACCCTTTCCTACCTTAAGCTTAAATAGTCTTGATCTCGCGGGTGTGAGATTGCTGAGTCCCCGTGACTCATAGATACTTCCAAACAGATGCAGGTGCCGATGATGCCAGTGCAGGGGATGCTACCGAACTCAAGTGGGAGTTCGACGAGGATTCGGGCCGTTACTATGTTTCTTTTCCGGATGATCAGTAGAGGAGCCTAGTTGGGGCGATCGGGGATCTAGAATTTGGGGTTGTCTTTCTTTTATTTGGTTCCGTAGTCGGACCTTGATTGTATTCTGGATGATGTATGATATATTTATGTATTGTGTGAAGTGGCGATTGTAAGCCAACTCTTTATCCCTTTTTGATTCAGTACATGGGATGTGTAAAGATTACCCCTCTTGCGACATTCCTACCATGTGGTTATGCCTCTAAGTCGTGCCCCGACACGTGGGAGATATAGCCGCATTATGGGTGTGACAAGTTGGTAATCAGAGCCTTCCCCAACTTAGGAGCCCCCCTGCTTGATCGAATCGCTGACGTTGTTGAGTCTAGAAGAAAATGTTTTGAGTCTTGTAGGATTATATATATCAGAGAGTAGGATTCTTTTTACTCCTCAGTCCCTTCGTCGCTCTGGTGAGGCCTCCTGACGTAGAGTTTTGACTCTTCTCTCCTCAAATTTCATGATTTTTTTAGGATCACACGGGTATCTTGGAATCGTTTCGATGGTTTTGTGACGAGAACATTGCTCTTGGTGCCTCCTGACATTTAGGGGTTGTGGCAGTGTCCCGGGGAGTTGAGCTCCGAGGTGTTGTCGTCACAATTTTATCGTTGCAGTTCTGGAATACCTGAGTTCACCGACATTGAAAATCTCTTTTATGCAGTTGTTGGTGAGATAACCTCGATGCCACCCAGTACTGGGGCGGGAGTTCGGGAGTATTTCCATAACTCGTATAACGAATGCTTTTCGAAGGTTGAGGTAAATGATTTCCGAAGGTTTCTTGGTTATGTGTTGAAGGATGGATACACCTGGATGTAGGATTTGCTAGTTTTGGGTGAGATATTATGCTTCCCCTGTATCCCCAACACCTGATTGCATAACCAGAAAATTTCGGGAGTTTTATAGGTGGGAATTCTTGTAGCTCTGGTATTTCTTCCCGCAGATATTTGGTTTGTGATTGGGTAATCCTTACCAATTGTTTGTTCATATCTGTACCTTGTTGCTTTATTCATCTACCTTTTATCTAAGTGGCTTCTCAAATTTACAGAAGTGTGATGATTTACTTTGGAATTCATTCGTTCATTCTGTTCGAATGTTAAGGCTATATGTTGTAATTTCGATCCATGATTCAGCTTGAATATATGTCTTTCAAGATGCTAACAGATGTCAACCTCTTCAGGATGGCTCCTCCAACGCATCAGAATCTGGAACCTCCGCCACCACCTCCACCTCCGGAGGCATGGCAAGCTGTCATGGCAGCCACCAACGCCAACATGTCAGACTTCAAAGCTCATCACATTCCACAAAGTGTTGCTGAGAGTAAGCGCGAGGAGTTCCGCAATCTCAAGCAAGGCAACATGTCTGTTTACCAATACAATATACTGTTTCAGAGGCTCGCTCGCTTCGCTAAACAAGATGTCCCTGATGAAAAGAGCATGATTTATCAATTTAGAGGTGGCCTCAGAGAAGATCTGCAATTAGCTCCCGTGCTTTTTGAGCCGACTAAGTATGATGAATTCTACAACATGGCACTAAAGCAAGAAGCTGCTCAGCTCAAGTGTGATGCTTCTAAGAAGAGAGTCAGGGATGCAGCTCCATCTTCTTCTTCAACTCAAGTGGCAACTAAGCAGCAGAAGTTCTGGTTGCCTCCTCCTCCTCCGTTTTGTCAGCCTTATCAGTAGAAGAGTAAAGGTGGCAATGGATCTTCCCACCCACCCAACCCAGGCTATCGGAACAAAGCTCAGTCTCATACTCCGAGGTCAAGTGCTCCTTATCACCGTCCGCTCTCAGAGGTTACTTGCAACAAATTTCAACAGAAAGGGCACTATGCAAACAAATACTTCAACCAAAGGCGCCTTCCACCTCCTCCTCCTGTGAGATGTGCCAGCAATGCAGTGGTCAAGCATAATCCCAAGCATGCCAAGGTCAACATGATGAACGCAGCTCAGGCAGATGATTCTTCAGAAGTGATCATGGGTAACCTTCCAGTTAACTCCATTCCTGCTAAAGTCTTATTTGATACTGGTGCATCGCATTCTTTAATGTCATTCCCATTTGCATCGGAGCACAACTTTGACACTAAGGCATTACCTAAAGCATTGCAAGTTGTTTCTCCGGCTAAGCGTTTGAGATCTACCATGATGGTTCCGAATGTCGGTATCGAAATGGGCGACTATAGATTTCTAGCTTCTCCAATTCTTCTTGGTGACTCGGATATTGATCTAATTCTCGGCATGGACTAGCTTTCTAAGCACAAGGCTCTGCTTGATTGTGCTGCCAGAGAAATTCAATTGACACACTCTTCTGAGGAAGTGATCGTCTATGCCGCTCGTGATGAAACCATTCGGCTGTTTTCTCTCAATGAGAAGGGCGAGTTGAATGCCATCTCTTAGATTCTAGTCGTTTGTGAATATCAAGACGTCTTTCTAAAAGAGCTTCCAGGAATGCCTCCTCACCGGCCAGTTGAATTCGTTATCGATCTTGAGCCTGGCACGGAACCTGTTTGCAAACGTCCTTACAAGCTTGGACCAGAAGAGTTGAAGGAGTTTAAGAAACAACTCGATGAACAAGAGCATATGGGTCTGATCAGACCGAGTTCATATCCATGGGGTTGTGGTGTTCTTTTTGTCAAGAAGAAGGATGGAACGGAACGCCTCTGCGTCGACTACTGCCCATTGAACAAGAAAACAATAAATAACAAGTACCCACTTCCCAACAGTAATGAACTTTTCGAGCAACTTAAGGGTGCTCAAGTCTTCTCCAAGCTTGACCTCCGTATGGGTTATCATCAGATTCGCATTCGTGAACAAGATATCCCCAAGACATCATTCAGAACAAGCTATGGTTCTTATGAATATACTGTCATGTCTTTCGGTCTTGTCAATGCTCCTCCAATGTTCTCTCGCATGATGAACTTCATCTTCAACCCTTACACAAATGATTTCGTCCTGGTGTATCTCGATGATATTTTGGTCTTTTCCAAGAACAAGGAGGATCATGCCAAGCATTTGAGATTGGTACTCGACAAACTCAAAGAGCATCAATTCCATGCGAAGTTTTCAAAGTGTGAATTCTGGCTTGATGAGGTTCTCTACCTTGGCCATATCATCTCAACCAAGGGCATTGCTATTAATCCTGAGAAGGTGTTTGCAATTGTGAATTGGGAACCACCTCAGAATGTCAAGCAGCTCCGCAGTTTCCTTGGGCTTGCAAGCTATTGTCGAAGATTCGTTGAGAATTTCTCTAAGATTGCAAAGCCTCTTTCCAACCTCCACAAACATGTCAAGTATGTATGGACGCCTGAATGTGACATTGCTTTCAACACCCTCAAAGAGAAGCTGGTCACAGCTCCTGTTTTGACTCCTCTTGATGAATCCAAACCATTCGAAGTTTTCCGTGATGCCTCCCTGCAAGGTCTCGGTGTTGTGTTAATGCAAGAAAAGAAAGTTGTGGCTTATACCTCTCGCCAGTTGAAGCCCAACGAAAAGAACTACCCCACTCATGACCTCGAGTTGGCGGCAGTTGTGCATGCTCTATTAACGTGGGGACATCTCTTGTTGGGAAGGAAAGTGGACATCTTCATGGATCATAAGAGCCTCAAGTACATCTTCACTCAACGCAACCTCAACCTCAGGCAGACTCGCTGGGTCGAAATGATTCAAGAATACAATCCGGGTATTGAATATACTACAGGCAAGGCCAATGTCATTGTAGACGCTTTGAGCAGGAAGGCTTACTGCAACAGCCTAATTCTCAAGCCCTTCCAACCGGACCTTTGTGAAGCTTTCCACAAACTGAATCTCCAAGTTGTTCCTCGAGGATTGCTTGCCAACCTCATAGTCTCTCCTACTTTGGAAGATCAAATTCGTGAGGCACAACTTCTTGATCCCATGGTGAAGAAGGTGAAAAATGGGATTGCCAAGAGCCAACCCAAGTACAAGTGTTATCGCATTGATGATAAAGATACTCTTTTCTTCGAGAAACAAATTGTGGTTCCTAAAGGCAATCTAAGGAAAGTCATTATGAATGAGGCGCACAATTCCCTTCTATCCATTCATCCTGGAAGTACAAAGATGTACCATGACCTCAAGCAGCCATATTGGTGGACTCGAATGAAGCGAGAAATTGCTCAATTCGTGAATGAATGTGATGTCTGTAGAAGGGTGAAAGCAGAACACCAACGGCCAGCTGGTCTCCTCCAACCTCTTGATATTCCAGAATGGAAGTTTGACCCTATTGAGATGGACTTCGTGACTGGATTTCCCAAGTCCAAGCATGGCAATGATGCTATCTTTGTTGTCATCGACAAGCTTACTAAAGTGGCTCATTTCCTTCCTATCAAAGAATATATCACAACACCTCAGCTGGCAGAGCTATACACCTCCAGGATTGTCTCCTTGCACGACATTCCATAATTGATATCTTCAGATCGTGGAAGCATCTTCACTTCTAAGTTCTGGGACTCCTTTCAGAAGGCCATGGGCACCAACATTCGGTTCAACACAGCCTTCTATCCTCAAACTAGTGGTCAAGTCGAGTGAGTAAATCAAATCCTTGAAGATATGCTCAGGGCTTGTGTCATTTCCTTCGGTATGAAGTGGGAAGATTGCCTTCCACATGCTGAGTTCTCCTACAATAGCTTCCAAGCGAGTTCGGGCAAGGCCCCATTCGAGATTCTCTATGGCAAAAAATGTCATACTCCTCTTAATTGGTCAGAGACTGGTGAACGCCAACTTCTTGGCAATGACTTAATCATAGAAGCTGAAGAAATGTGTAAAGTCATCCGTGAAAATCTCAAAGCCGCGCAATCGCGCCAGAAGAATTACTATGATAGCAAGCACCGTGACTTGGCTTTCGAGATCAGAGACCATGTCTACCTCCGCGTCTCTCCAATGAAAGGTACTCGTCGCTTCAGTATCAAAGGGAAGCTTGCCCTAGATACGTGGGTCCTTTCAAGATCATTGGCAAAAGAGGCGATCTCGCCTATCAACTTGAGCTTCCATCCAACTTCGCAAACGTGCACGATGTGTTTCATGTGTCACAGCTTCGCAAGTGCTTCAAGACTCCAGAGCGCACCATCAACTTCGAAGAGATTGATCTCCAAGAAGACATGTCTTATCATGAGAATCCCATTGCTATTCTTGAAGAAACTGAGCGCAAGACTCGCAACAAGTCAACCAAATTCCTGAAGGTGAAGTGGTCACACCATTCCGACCGAGAAGCCACCTGGGAACGTGAGGACCACCTCCGTTCCGAATTTCCGGAGTTCTTTCAGTCCTAGATCTCGGGACGAGATTCTTTCGTAGTGGTGGAGTGTTGTAACACCCCGGATGTAACTTGCCATATTTGTACTCTGACTCTTGCCATTTTCAGCTTTAAGTTACGAGATTTCCCTTCGTGGTTGGGTTTTGCCTTTGTTTTGCTTTTTGTTCATGTCATGCATTTCATATCATGTCATCATGTGCATCTCATTTGCATACGTGTTCATCTCATGCATCCGAGCTTTTTCCCCGTTGTCCGTTTTGCAATCCGACACTCCTACGTGCATCGGCACCCCCTTTTGTCTCGTTTTGTGATCGGGGGTTAAACATTCTCGGAATGGACCAACATTTTCCAAGCGGCCTTGGTACACCACCGGTAGACCGCCTGTCAAATTTCGTGTCATTTGGAGTCCGTTTGATACTCTAACGGTTAACCGGGGAACCGCAAAGGCCTCGTGTGTGTTGCAGCCCAACACCCCTCCAAAACGGCCCAATAACCCTTCAAACCCCTCCCATGTCCTCCGTCGTCGGATCACGATCGTGTGGTCAAAAACTACACTCCAGCTGGACACTCCTACCACCTCCTAGCTATAAATATGTGCACTCCTCTGAATTTTCGGGTCCAAACCCTAGCCCCACTCCCTCTCCGCCGCCGGACGTGTCCGTCGGCGCCGGACACGTCCACCGCCGCCGCCCACAGCCAACCGGGGCGTGCCACCTGTCCCTGGACGCCGCCCCGCTACCAGGCCCGCTCGGGCCCATCGCTAGCCCTCCCGGCCCAGGTCGCGCGCGCCGCCACCTCCAGCATCATCCCCGCGCGCTGCCCGACCAAGATCGTCCCCGCCGCCCTGCTCCTCCGCGCCGCCCGCCGCCACCGGAGCTCGCCGGCGCCCGCTGCCCGCGCCCATCGCGAGGCCCACCGCCTCCACCTCGACGCCGCACCTTCAAGCCACTCCGGCGCCGTCCCTGGCCATCTCCGGTGAACCCTCCTCATCCGCAAGCGCCGGCGACCGCCGCGACCTCCATCTCCGGCGATCCTCGGACTCCATGCCAGATCTGGATCTGACGAGGTTGACCCTCGTTTTTTTGTCTAAGTCCCTGATATTTTTGCATTCTGGTGCTATGTTCATCATGCCATAACTCTGTGTTCGTAGCTCCGTTTCATGCGCATGATATATCACAATGTTCATCATGATGTGCTCTTCATTTTGTTCCATTGTGGCATGCTTGTTTGAGTCCATCTTGATGCCCAAATCACTGATGCAAGAGTGCTATAAAATGTTTGCTCCAGTTGCTTAGCAGATTATGAGCATTTGTCATTTTTGTCACATTTGTTGTGTGCTTCATATGAACATGAGCTCTACATGTGTTTTGGTCTATGCCATGCCATATTTACAGGGGTGCTTGCCATGTATTTTTGTGATCTTTGTGGTGACTATCACAAGCATGCAAAGTAGCCTTCGTGATATTGTTGATTTCAGGGGTCTTTGCTCTACTGTTAGTTTTATGCCATGTATCCATGATGCTACAGTGTGATCCATGCTTGTTTTGAGTTGCTTCAGTAAGGATGATTTGGACATATGGTTATGCTCGATCCATCCATGTCCCTGTTTGTAATTATGGAGTGCCCTAGCATGTCTTAATCTTGCTCTACTTGTGCTATAAAATGTTCCTGGCAGATTGTTTACATGTTAATCAATTTTGCCATGGTTGTTGTAGTTGATCCATGCATGCTATGAACTTGCTCTGGCCATGGTTAGCTTCTTGAACATGTATTCTTGTTGATTCTATGCTTATATTGTCATGCAATGCCTCATGGGGATTGAATAGAGCTCGCAAAGATGCCTTCATAATTCTGTTTATGCCATGCTCTGTTTTCTGCTAAGTCTGAATCTGTTAACGAAACTTGCTATGTTTACATGGGTGCCATCATATTTTCTGTGCCTTTTTGGCTCTTGGGAAGTAAGGGAATTTTGTTCTATGCTTTGAGTAGATTCATGACGTGCCTTTGTTTTCTATGATCTGTTCCTGTAGCATGTTGTTAGCTTGCTCTAAACATGCCTTCCTGATGTTAATTCCTGGCATGTTAGTATTTTGACCAATTCTGTGAAGCTGATATCTTTTGCACTTTTGCCATGCTTGTTTGAACCTGTTCTAGTGTGATTTAACCGTAGCTCAGTGTTCATGTTTTGTCAATAATCTTGAGTAGATCACTGCCATATGCTTTATTTCCATGTTGGAGTGCAGTAGCTTAGTTTCTTGTTGCATTCTAGATGGCATCGTGCTGTTAATCGCGGAATTGTGCCATTCTTATTTTGCTTGCCATTTGCAAACTGTGCATCCGATTCCGGTGGTCTTTATATCGATTTCAACCAAAATCATCTCATCTTTCCAGCGGCACACTTGGTTTTCCAAGTTGATGCCTTGATCATTCCTTTCCTTCCGGAGCACGCATATGCATTGCATATCACATCCCGCATGTCATGCCATGTTTTGCATCATGTTGTTTGTGCATTGCACCGTGATTGATTGTTGGTCCTTTTGCTTGTGTTATTGCTTTGGGTAGAGCCGGGAGACGAGTATGTGATCGAGGAACCTGTTGAGTACGCTTACGAGGAGCAAGCTTTCGTCAACTCTGAGAACTTTGCAGGCAAGATGACCATACCCTCGAAATCACTTCTATCTTTGCTTGCTAGTTGTTCACTCTATTGCCATGCCGCGATACCTACCACTTGATTTATCATGCCTCCCATATTGCCATGTCAAGCCTCTAACCCACCTTTCCTAGAAAATTGTTGTTTGGCTATGTTACCGCTTTTGCTCCGCCCCTCTTATGCATTGCTAGTTGCAGGTGAAGATGAAGTTTGTTCCATGTTGGAACATGGATATTGTTGGGATATCATTATTATCTCTTATTTACTTTAATGCATATATATACTTGGTAAAGGGTGGAAGGCTCGGCCTTATGCCTGGTGTTTTGTTCCACTCTTGCCGCCCTAGTTTCCGTCGTACCGGTGTTATGTTCCTTGATTTTGCGTTCCTTGCGCGGTTGGGTGTTACGGGAACCCCTTGACAGTTCGCTTTGAATGAAACTCCTCCAGCAAGGCCCAACCTTGGTTTTACTATTTTCCTACCTACCACCATATCCCTTTCCTTGGGTTCTGCAGACTCAAGGGTCATCTTTATTTTAACCCCCCCCCCCCGGGCCAGTGCTCCTCTCAGTGTTGGTCCGAACCGAGCCGCCTGCGGGGACACCTTGGAGAAACTCGAGGGTTGGTTTTACTCCTAGCCTGTCTCATCCGGTGTTTCCCTGAGAACGAGATACGTGCGACTCCTATCGGGATTTGTTGGCACATCGGGTGGCTTTGCTGGTCTTGTTGTACCTTTGTCGAAATGTCTTGTAACTGGGATTCCGGGAGTGATCGAGTCTTCCCGCTAGAAGGAATATCCTTCATTGACCAAGAGAGCTTGTGATGGGCTAAGTTGGGACACCCCTGTAGGGTTTTGAACTTTCGAAAGCCATGCCCGCGGTTATGGGCAGATGGGAATTTGTTAATGTCCGGTTGTAGAGAACTTGACACTTAACTTAACTAAAATGAATCAACCGCGTGTGTAGCCGTGATGGTCTCTTTTCGGCGGAGTCCAGGAAGAGAACACGGTCTCGTGTTATGCTTGAACGTAAGTAGCTTCAGGATCACTTCTTGATCACCATTAGCTTCTCGACCGTGCTTTGCTTCTCTTCTCGCTCTCTTTTGCATAAGTTAGCCACCATATATGCTAGTGGTTGCTGCAGCTCCACCTCACTACCCTTTCCTACCTTAAGCTTAAATACTCTTGATCTTGCGGGTGTGAGATTGCTGAGTCCCCGTGACTCACAGTTACTTCCAAATAGATGCAGGTGCCGATGATGCTAGTGCAGGGGATGCTACCGAACTCAAGTGGGAGTTCAATAAGGATTCGGGCCGTTACTATGTTTCTTTTCCGGATGATCAGTAGAGGAGCCCAGTTGGGGCGATCAAGGATCTAGCATTTGGGGTTGTCTTTCTTTTATTTGGTTCTGTAGTCGGACCTTGATTGTATTCTGGATGATGCATGATATATTTATGTATTGTGTGAAGTGGTGATTGTAAGCCAACTCTTTATCCCTTTCTTATTCAGTACATGGGATGTGTAAAGATTACCCCTCTTGTGACATGCCTACCATGCGGTTATGCCTCTAAGTCATGCCCCGACACATGGGAGATATAGCCGCATCGTGGGTGTGACAACCGGCCCTAGGGCTCTAGCCCTCCTGCGCCCCTTTCCTTGTATGAAGAAGGGGGGAGGGAACGAACAGGGAGTCCTACTCCACACTTTCCTTTCCCTCCCCTATTTCCTGCTCCTCCTCATAGGGCTGGCCTCTATAGGGGCGCACCAACCCCTTGTGGGCTGGTGTGTTCCCTCTCTTGGCCCATAAGGCCCATATCTTTGTCGGGGGTGCCGACTCCTTTCCGGTGACCCGATAAGTACCCTCCGATACACTTCTGGTGTCTGTATACCATCGTCCTATATATCAATCTTTACCTCTCGACCATTTTTAGACTCCTGATCATGTCTGTAATCTCATCTGGGACTCTAAACAACATTCGGTCACCAAATCACATAACTCATATAACACAATATCGTCAACGAGCGTTAAGCGTGCGGACCCTACGGGTTCGAGAACTATGTAGACATGACTGAGACACCTCTCCGGTAAATAACCAATAGAGGAACCTGGATTCCCATATTGGCTTCTGCATATTCTACGAAGATCTTTATCGGTCGAACCGTTATGACAACATATGTAATTCCCTTTGTCCATCGATATGTTACTTGCCCGAGATTCGATCGTTGTATCTCTATACCTAGTTCAATCTCGTTACCGGCAAGTCCCTTTACTCGTTCCATATTACATCACCTTGTGAATAACACCTTAGTCATTTTCTTGCAAGCTTATGATGTGTATTATCTAGAGGGCCCAAAGATACCTCTCCGATACTCAGAGTGACAAGTCCTAATCTCGATCTATGCCAACTCAACAAACACCTTTGGAGATACCTGTAGAGCATCTTTATGATCACCCATTTACATTGTGAGGTTTGATAGAACACAAGGAATTCCCGCGGTATCCGGGAGTTGCATAATCTCATAGTCGATGGAATATGTATTTGACATGAAGAAAGCAATAGCAATAAAACTGAACGATCATTATGCTAAGCTAACGGATGGGTCTTGTCCATCACATCATTCTCATAATGATGTGATCCCATTATCAAATGACAACACATGTCCATGGTTAGGAAACCTTAACCATCTTTGATCAACGAACTAGTCTAGTAGAGGCATACTAGGGACAAGGTATTTGTTTATGTATTCACACATGTATTTAAGTTTCCGATCAATACAATTCTAGCATGAATAATAAACCTTTATCATGAATAAGGAAATATAAAATAACAACTTAATTATTGCCTCTAGGGCATATTTCCTCCAACAACAACTTGAACTGGTCTACCAAATCCTTGTCTTCGTCAAGCAACTGGTTCTATCACTTCACCCCTTTACATACAGTTTATCTTCATGAAGTCATTGATTGTTGTTCTGTTTGACTTCATTGTGTGAAGTCATTCTCTCTGATTGCATATTTGGCTTCATACTATCGTCATGTTCTGATCTGTTCTACCTAGCTGCTATTAGTCTTCGTGCTTATTCTGTTCTGTTTACTTAACTATGGCTTGGCTAGTGTAGTTTATCTTCCGCTGCATACGGTGTAGGTGTTATTTTCTTGCTTGTCTTCAAAGAGAATTCATGTCTTCAAGACTTTCATAAAACTCGCCTATTCACCCCCTCTAGTCGATAACTAGCACTTTCAATTGGTCTCAGAGCAAGGTGCTCCCTTGTTCTGTGTGATTCAGTTTAACCACCTGGAGTTTTAGCTATGTCGACTACATGGATAATCAAGGTCTTTGCTACATGCTCCATCTTTGATGGCACTGATTACCGCTACTGGAAGAATAAGATGTGAATGCATCTTGAAGCCATTGACAACAACCTCTGGTATGTCGTCAAGACTGGCATTCCCAAGGTCAGTGAAGGTGTCACCACTGCTGATGTCAAGAGGTTCGCGCAACTGGACTCAACTGCCAGGAACATCATCTATGGTCATCTGACCAAAGGGCAGTATGGCCATGTGAGTGCTCTAGAATCTGCGAAGTTAGTCTGGGATTGGCAGTCCAAGGCCAATGAAGGCATCTCAACCCAGAGAGACTCAAGAATTGATGTGCTTCGCAATCTCTTCAACCGATTCAAGATGAATGACAATGAGAATGTCCAGCTCACTTTCGATCATCTCACTGATATCACAAATGAGCTTCGTGCACTTGGCGCCACTGAGATCACCAAGCATGAAGTCCTAAAGAAGCCATTGAGATCACTTGACAGCTCATTTGACACCCTATCATTGATGATCCAAGAATGTCCTGACTTCAAAGAACTCGATCCGTCTGACATACTTGAGAGGCTCAACACATATGAGTTCCAGCTATCTAAGAAGAGAGATATCTATGGTCCCAATTATGGCCGTTCATGTGCAAAAACACCTACAAAGTACTTCTAGTTTCATTCTTGTTCTAGGTAAATCAAACGTTAAGCGTGCGTAGAGTTGTATCGGTGGTCGATAGAACTTGAGGGGATATTTGTTCTACCTTTAGCTCCTCATTGGGTTCGACACTCTTACTTATCAAAAGAGGCTACAATTGATCCCCTATACTTGTGGGTTATCAATCTCATACATCAACATATATCACATCATATCTTGACCATATCACATCACAACATGCCCTGCAAAAACAAGTTAGACGCCCTGTACTTTGTTGTTGCAAGTTTTACGTGGCTGCTACGGGCTTCTAGCAAGAACCGTTCTTACCTACGCATAAAACCACAACAATGATTCATCAAATTTGCTATTTTAACCTTCTTCAAGGGTTTTTCGTAGTCAAATTTGATTCAACTCAAGTAGAAGAAACAGACACCCACCAGCCACCTTTATGCAAAACCAGTTGCATGTCTGTCGGTGGAACCGGTCTAATGTGTGTGGCCATATAAGGTTGGTCTGGACCGCTTCATCCCACAATACCGCTAAATCAAAATAAGACGTTGTTGGTAAGCAGCATTACTATCACCTCCCACAAATCTTTGTGTTCTACTCGTGCATATCATCTACGCATAGACCTGGCTCGGATGCCACTATTGGGAAATGTTGTATGGAAAACAGAAAAATTCTACGCACACGTAAGATCTATCTAGGAGATGCATAGCAACGAGAGGGAAAGTGTGTCTACGTACCCTCTAACACGTCTCCGTCGTATCTATAATTTTTTATTGTTCCATGCCAATATTATACAACTTTTACATACTTTTGGCAACTTTTTATACTATTTTTTGGGACTAACATATTGATCCAGTGCCGAGTGCCACTTCCTGTTTGTTGCATGTTTTTTGTTTCACAGAAAATCCATATCAAATGGAGTCCGAACGAGATAAAAACTTATGGAGATTTTTTGGAATATATGTGATTTTTGGGAAAAAGAATCAAGATGAGACGATGCCTGAGGGGCCCACAGGGACGGAGGGCACGCCCCTGGTCCTTGTGGCCACTCCGTAAGGCGGTTGGTGTCCTTCTTTTGCCGCAAGAAAGCCAATATCCAGATAAAAATCATGTTAAAATTTCAGCCCAATTGGAGTTACGGATCTCCAGGAATTTAAGAAACGGTGAAAGGCCAGAATCTGGGAGCGCAAAAACAGAAGGAAACAAAGAGAGAGAGAGA
>NC_057806.1:282719274-282725291 GCF_018294505.1 Triticum aestivum
GAGAGAGAGAGATCCAATCTCGGAGGGGCTCCTGCCCCTCCGCCGCCATTGAAGCCAAGGACCAGAGGGGAAACCCTTCTCCCATCTAGGGGGAAGGTCAAGGAATAAGAAGGGGGGCTCTCTCCCCCTCTCTCCTGGTGGCATCGGAACACCATCGGGGCCATCATCATGACCGCGATCTACACCAACAACTTCACCACCATCATCACCAACTCTCTCCCCCTCTATGCAGCAGTGTAATACCTCTTATCCCTGCTGTAATCTCTACTTAAACATGGTGCTCAACGCTATATATTATTGCCCAATGATGTATCGCTATCCTATGATGTTTGAGTAGATATGTTTTGTCCTATGGGTTCATTGATGATCGTGATTGGTTTGAGTTGCATTTATTATTATTGGTGCTATCCTATGGTGCTCTACGTGTCACGCAAGTGTGAGGGATCCCCACTGTATGGTTTACAATATGTTAATGGTTTGCTTATTGTCTGCATTGCGTGACACTGGTGCACGTCGGTGCTAAAAACGGTTTTTAACCCCTTTCCACGACGACATTTGAAACCATCGCCAAGTAAGTGTGGGTGATAGGGGGGTCCTTCCCACACGACCCAGAAATCGTCGGGGATAGGCCCTCCTAGGACACAGATGGGGCCGTGTGCGATCGGGCGAGGCATCGAAACCCAATCATTTTCGTAGGTATGTACATCCCACACGGTAATTCGAGAAAATCATTTCTGTAGGTATGTACATCCCACATGGTGAATCCCAGAAAAACATTTCCGTTTGTATGTATATCACACACAGTCAATCCAAGGAATACGTTTCTGTTCTTATGTACATCCCACACATTCAATCTAGGGAAAACATTTCCGTTCGTACGTACATCCCACACAGTTTTATTTGTAGGCTCGTGTGTGAAAGGTGTAACTATCACACACGGTCTGCCTTGGTTAACTGTTTGCTTTTATCAACTATATCACACACGATCTGATGAAAAAAACTGTGTGGCATTGGGCTACCCATTGCAAGAGCTTTTACTGCTAGAACCATTTGCAAAGGTCCATGATACATTTAGTAGGTTTATTAGTTTACAATTAATAATTCCAGTATTACGCAAATTCACATTTCATATCGAACAACTGTTTTCCAATTTCATATCAGACACATAAATATATTATAACATCACAATATGGTAGCTACATGAAAACAGCACGGTACAACATATAGCTAGTTCAACTTCATAAGAACAATATATTCATTTCCCTAATTGAGATCATCCAGCCTCGTCTTATCCACCTCTGCTTTCAGTTCAGCAATACCCTGTTTTGCATGGGCCAACTGGGAAAGTGCCTCCTCCTTCGCCAACACCATCTTAGCAAATTCTGATTTAAAAAATCTGAGCTCATTCTCCACCTTCAACTTTTTATCCCGCATCTTCAAATATTCTTCAGTGTTGACAACAGTTTCTCTAAGCATACGTCTGTTCTCTTCCTCATACATCCTCCAGAGCTTCGCTAGGCACATCTTCAAAGACTGTGGCCACTCTTGATCAACCCACTCAAAGTAAGAACACTTCCATTCATCCTATAATATTTAAAACTAGATCAGTAACAATTGTAGGGGAAATGGGTTTATAGCAACATAGAAAATCACCAATGCTTATTTTAAAAAACTGAAGAAACATGTTAATTATGACATATCTTCTCAAAAAGATCAATGTGCAAATGAAATAATTGGTACTGAGACAACAACCAAATTCTGGAACATTAGAAGCTATAATTAACTACAACGACACTACAAGTTCTTACTCATATACAATAAATAACAAATTGAACATTTTATGAGAAAGGTAAATATAACTGCAACATCATAGCAACAGTGTTTGGATGACAGAAAATTGATACTAACAGGTGTGGACATGCACAAATTTAGTAACATAGAACAAATAGCACTAAGGCCGTCCACTATGTATATGTATGCCAAAACTGGGGTAAAGACAACTGCTGCTACATCTCACACCGGTGCCCTGCACTAGCGAGCCGATGTAGTGGAAAAAAAATCAGGGACCCGGACTCCGGAGCACGTAGTTGCTCCGATGCCTAGTTCCTTCGTGCCATAAAGATTTAGTATTTTACTGCTTGGCTGCTCGGATGTGTGGACCAAAGTTGGCTGCAAAAACTGCTGAAGTAGTGCCAAAACAATTTTCTAATGGCACCGCTGATGAGATGGCAACAATTTAAGATACTAGGTACAAACAATGACACTGTCTTAGGATGTGTTTGGTTGAAGGTGTGGTATGAATGGGTTGGGACCGTGAAAATGTCTGAATCACATCTAACAAATGATTTGTAACAATGAAAGAGGGTCTAACCTTCTCTGCACATGCTAGAAACTTCCTCCCACTGTCCATAGAATCAAACGCAGCTAGCTTCACGCATCGAGATTGATGGTGACAACGAGCAGATAGATCTTCATCCACCCTGCTCCGTTCGTTGCCACTGATGGTCCTAGGGAGCTACAAGAGGAAGAAATGACTCAAATCGACCATCGGGTAATAATCCTTCATTCCAAGTCATAGCCCGAGAGAGAGAAGAGAGGCATACCCGAGTGGTGAAGGAGTCATCGCTGGAGGAGGAACCGCTCGAGAGGTCTTTGAAGAAGACCATGGCGACCCTGACGGTAGGATGCGAGACGGCGAGAGCAAGGAAGCGGCTATAACTTAGCAAGGAAGTAAGGAAGGAGGAAACAGGGGAAATGTGACTTGTGGTCGGGGAGAAAAGGGGGTGGGGAAGGGGGGAAGGGGGGCGGGGGTAGATATTTTGGCGGTAGGCCAAAATTTTGGAAATGTGGAGGAAAACTTTGCGCGCGGTATCGCCAGACCTTTCATTTTGAACGATTGTGTGCATGGCAAACGATTCTTCTACTTTATGCGCATGGGATGAGTTTGATAATTCAAATTTTGGTGGAAATTTCCCCGAGTACGTCATTGCATAATTTAACATCGCTTGCTAATTTGGGCACACAAAAGAGCGTACAGCAGATAGACCACACTTACTGAATCGAGCAATTTTAGTAATTAAACAGAGCCAGTTGACCTAAACATTAAAAACAAAGCCTAAGTACGCATAATTTTAACAAATCCGCCGCCGCGCAGCCCTATGCATCACCGGTGTGAGATGAGACGTCGATGAATTGTCCTGGCGACATGCCGCAGTTGGTGGACTCCGCATCCCCCTGCTGAAGTCGACCGCGTCCTCATCCTCATCCTCGTCCTTGGCGCCGCCCTCAAGGTTGTAGTACTCATAGTAGTGGCTGCGCCAGAGCTCACGTTGGTACTCCACCGCCGATTCCTCGACGGACAGACTCTTCTCTATCTCGACCTCGTCCACACGCAACTCCTCCTCCCGGCGCTCCTCGATCTTCGCCGCCTCCTGCATCTCCAGCTCCCGCTTGACGACCTCATGAGGAAGCAGGTGCTCCGTGGCCACTGCCGCCTTTTCAGACGTGGGTTGCATGCTGGAGTCTGAGGTGGCCTAAAATATCTTGGCGTGTGTGATAATCCCCAAGTGCAGGGAATCATCATAGTAATTTCCAAAGGTGGAAGTGACAAGTATGGAGTGTCGAACCCACAAGGAGCTAAAGGTAAGATCGATATTCTCTCAAGCCTTATCTGCCACTGATACGACTCTACGTACACCGAACGTTTGCTTCCAACTAGCAACGAGAAATAAAACTATGTTGTGGGTATGAAGTGGATAACTTTGCATGATATCGGAGAGCTAAAATATGAAAGTAGGTGCTGTTATCATAAAGTTAGAATATATTACTAAATATTATAAAGAGAGAGTGTGGAATAATGGTGGATCGGTGTGCGTAATTGTCCTAGGCAATTGTTAACAAGACCGGTAATCACTATTGTAGTTTCATATGACGGAGAGGCATAAGCTAACATGCTTTCTCTTCTTGGATCATATGCACTTATGATTGGAACTCTAGCAAGCATCCGCAACTACTAAAGATCATTAAGGTAAAAGCCAACCATAACATTAAAGTATCAAGTCCTCTTTATTCCCATACGCTATGTCCCGGTTATTCGTGTTTGTGTTTCAGTCACTCACGCAACGCATACAATAACAAAACCATGGACATATTGCAACACCCTACAGCGGGAATCCCTCACGCTTGCGTGACACGGAGGGCACCATAGGACAACACCAAAGTAAAACATACAACTCATACCAATCTAGATCATCGATCAATCCAAAGACAAAGGATATCTACTTAAAACATCATAGGATGGCAACACATCATTGGATTATAATATGTGGCATAAAGCACCATGTTCAAGTAGGGATTACAGCGGGGTGCAGGAGAGTGGACCATGTAAAAGAGATGAGGATGGTGATGATGATGAAGACGATCACCGCGGCGATGATTCCCCTCCTGATGGCACTCTGGTGCCACCAAGAGAGAGGAGGAGAGGTTCTCCCCCTTGTGCTTCCTCCTCCATGGCCTCCCCCTGGTTGGGGAGAGGTTCTCCCTCTGGTCCTTGGCCTTCATGACAATGATGGCCCCTCCGGGGTCTTCCTCCATGCTCTCCGGTGATGATGGCCCCCTCCGGCAAGGTGCCGGAGAGGGCCTAGATTGATTTCTCGTGCCTACAGAGGCTTGCGGCGGCGGAACTTCTGATCTAGGTTATTTTCTGGAGGTTTCTGTATTTATAGGAATTTTTGGCGTCGGTCTCGCATCAAGGAGATGCCCGTGTCGTCCACGAGGTAGGCCCACGCGCCCGGGGGGTGGCCACGCCGCCCACCATTGTGGACGGCCCGGGACTCTTCTGGCCCAACACTTTTACTCCGGGGTCTTCTTTTGGTCCATAAAAAATTGTCAAAAATTGGCACATCAATTGGACTTCGTTTGGTATTCCTTTTCTGTAAAACTCAAAAACAAGGAAAAACAGAAACTGGCACTGGGCACTAGGTTAATAGGTTAGTCCCAAAAATCATATAAAATAGCATATAAATGCATATACAACATCCAAGGTTGATAATATAATAGCATGAATACTTCATAAATTATAGATACGTTGGAGACGTATCAGCATCCCCAAGCTTAATTCCTGCTCGTCCTCGAGTAGGTAAATGATAAAAGAAATAATTTATGAAGTGTGAATGCTAGCAAGTGCATAAGTTTCATCAATGATAGTTCCAATCACTTTTTCTAGCATCATTATATATCATAACAGTAGCTCATTTTCATAAAACTTTTCATAATCAAGTAACAAGCTATTCACATGTTAAAGTATAACATCCCAAATTTTCAATTTGGAATGTTATACAGGAGATCATCAATGCATATCATATTTTATTTGCATTTTGGTTGATCCTAGAAATTCTACGCAACTCAATGACCCACGGAGAGAGCTGGGGATTTCGTTATTTTCATATTTGAGTTTTCTCAAATTTTGAGAATAGGATCATTTGATTTTATTTATTTTATCATCAATTATTTCTATTACAAAAATATGAGAGAGGGAATAAAATGACTTTACCAAAATAAAGAAATATTGTGGATTTAATAATAGAATCAAATAGGATTTTATTCCGGAGTTTTTCGGTGTTTTATTTGAATTTAGGAAAAAAGTGTGTTTTTCAAAATTGCATTTAGGTCCCAAATAAATGTTCACCTTGTGAGGCTTGATTTTAGAAGCCCGTGAAAATTTATTTCGGAATTTTTAGAGTCCGTTAATATTTCTTTTTATTTTTCTTCTGCGCGTAATTTATATATAAAAAAACACGTCGCGCGCCGACTGGGCCAAGGCCTAGCCGACGGCCCACCCCGCCGCCTGCCGTCTCCCTCTAGGAGACTGGAGCCGCCGCCGCCGCCCCGAGTTCGGCTCAGAGCCGCCCCGCTGTGCCCCCTTCCCTAAGGCAGCACCCCCCTCCCCTCCTTAAATACCGGACCCCGCCGCCCCTCACCTCACCCCACCCCGCCCCCGCCGCCCGCCGAGCCACGCC
>NC_057806.1:282725658-282733780 GCF_018294505.1 Triticum aestivum
TCGCCGCGCCGCACCCCGCCGCACCCCGCCGACCCGCCGGAACCCCGCCCCGCCTGCCGGAGTGCCTCGCCGGAGGTATAGCCGCCACCGTTCGCCGTTCGGTTTTTTTTTCAAAAAAACCGCCTCGATTTATTTTTTTCGAAACCCTAGATCGGTTAATTTTTTCTCTGGTTTATTTAATTAGTGAACGTTCACCGATCCGTTCATTTTAGCGAACGTGTTCACCGGTTAGTTTCTGTTAACGAACGTCCGTTCGATTAACTGTTCGTCAGTTTTCTTTTTCTCGGATTAAATCCGCGATTTTCTGATCGCGATTCCTGATCTGATTTTCGTTTTAGTTTAACTTTTCGCTCATTTATCGGAATCAGGCGATTCAAGCGCCTAGAGTTTCGTCTCAAAACCCTCTATCCGTTTGACCAACTTAAAAAAGATTTTGCTGCTGTTAAATTTGCCCTAGATCTAGATTACAAGAACGAAGTTGTTTTCTTTCGCCGTTTGACTTTCGTTGCTTTGTTCGATTTGACTCTTTTTGCCAACCGGAGTTCTTAAGTTGAACCTTCTGGTTAGATCTCCTATTTGAGTTTTACCTGTGCATTAGATGAGTACTTATTGTATGCTTGTTGTTTGTCTGCGATAGAATACCCGGAGTGCACCGCCTGTTACTTCGAATCGTTAGGTTTCGCGGATCATCAGCAAGGCAAGTAACTCTTGGACCATACCTTTTCTACTACCCAGTTTTATTGCATTAGATCAATCCTCACACATTGCATGATTAGGATCTAATTAAATTGTAGGATGGGAAGTAGATGAGGTAGTACCTATTACCAGTTATTATCAAACCTTTGGGAGTTACTTCTACGTTTGCTTATTATGCCATGCTATGCTAGTAGACGTGGATTGGGTGAGTGATATCCATGACAGATGTGAGTTTGTTAATTAATGGTTTATCTAAGGTGGCAACTTAAACACACATCTGGGTGGATTGAGGCACCTGGGTATTCCAGGACTTGCCTGTTTTCTTTTGGACCGCCACCTAGGCTCAAAGGGATCATGAGACTATTCATACTAGAAACTTCCGTGTGCAGCCACAAGCTATTATGGGCTCTAGCATAGTTAAATAAGTTGTGTGAACTCTTATAGTGGTAGACTAGCAGATGTAGGGGATGTAGGTGGTACGGTCTACCCGATCGTAAGGTGCTAGTGCTTCTGAAAGACTATGTCTCGGTCATCCGTCTTCTCAAACACCATGTAGTGCGAGAAACCAAACGGAGGCGATTGAGTCTTGTGGGGAAAAGTGCACAAACCTCTGCAGAGTGTTACAAACTAATCATGATTAGCCGTGTCCCTGGTTATGGACATCTTGAGTATCTACTACCTGGATTATCAAGTGAATCTCAACATGTTACTCTAAATTAATTTTGTTGGGTATGTTTAATGATGATGCTTAATTGGGATTGAGAATGCTGTCAACCATTCTCAATGTTTAACAACTACCATGATAGTTAAATAAATTCCATTCCTTTGAAGTAGGGAAAAATTGTCTTTACGCAAAACTGTAACCATAGAGCTTTCCACCAGCCAAATATGCATATAGTATAGCTGTTTCATTCCATTACTCTCTATGTGTTACCTTGCCAGCATATTCCATGTGCTGACCCGTTTTGGGCTGCAACGTTAATGTTGCAGACTTTTCAGACGACGATTAAGGAGTTTTAGGTCGTGGTTCTATACTCAGTGATGCCGTTGGAGTTGATGGACTCACTTATCTTCCAAGCCTTCCGCTGTTATCGTTATTAGATGGCCTTAAGCCATATTTATTGTAATAAGTTCTCTTTTGAGACACTCGATGTAATAAGTGCGTGATTGCTACTCTGCTATAAATCCTCCGAGTACTGTGTGGTGTCAGCATTACTGATCCAGGGATGACACCGGAGCACAGAGATCAGACTGTTTGAGGTCTGGTCGCTATAGAGATGCTATCAGAGCACATGCTGACTGTAGGACACGACCACTAAGCTAAAAGACCTATATCACTATTCACTCTCTTCTCTTCTGACCTCTCATCTTTTTTACTCTTTAGGATGGCGGATGCAAGGAACAAGTTCACACAACCGGATGAAGATACACCCTTTGTACGCCACTTGAAGGAAGTCACTAGGTACCTGAATATAGGAGTACCAAGCTTCACGGGAACCTACAACGCTACTTTACCTGAAGAAGAGCGCTGGATGATTCAAGTTCAAGTTCCAGGAAGGACGTTCATGCTAGTCACTGAGCCCATAGAATTTTCTTTTGATGCACCAACTTGGAGTCTAGGAAAGAGCATGGCAGCTCACATCGCCATGGGACGCATTGGAGAAGTCTACCGCAAGGATCTCAAGGATACTATCTACCAGATTTGTGGGCGCCGAGATGAACACTGGGAGATGATCAGCACCAGGAAGGATAGATCAATCGCAGCTTTTATCCAGGAGCTAAACCAGCACATTCGACGACAGGAGAACCAGATGTGCGCCGACATGATAGATCTGAAGAAGGCAAAGACTAGAATCAAGGAACTGGAGGAAGAACTCAAGGCTACACGTGAAGATTATGAAGAGGAAATTGAAGTATTGGTGGAGAAGAATGACGACCTAATCAAGAAGATTGGAATATTTATGGGAGGCCCTACGCCAGTAGATGAAGACGAAGAACCCCAGGAGATTAGCCCGGAAGACTACATCATCATCGACGGCACCGACTTGGAACCAGATAGTAGCGATGATGACTATGTTGATGAAGCTGGAGCAGACATCATGGAGTCTGCAACCGTAGAATATTTCTAGTAGACCACCTCATCAGTAGTAGTAGTCCACCATGTAAATATAGTAGTCCGAGCACTTTTGCGATAGATAGATCGATTGTATGGCTTGGTTTGATTGATTGAAGTGAATTGTTTGTTTTTGCCTCATGTGCATATGGGTAGTGTTTTCTCTTTAGACCCCCTCTATTCTTATATCTCATCTTTTCTAAACCCTCAGATGCCTCCGAGACGTGACCCTGGATTTGCCTTCCCACCGGAGCTCACCCAGTTGATCTAGGAGCAGAACACATTGATGCAGTTGCTAGTCCAGAATCCGAATCAGGGGAACAACAACAACAACCCACCACCACCACCACCACCTATTGACCACTTAGCCCGTTTTCTTAGGCTGAATCCGCCGGTGTTTTCCAGTAGCACCGAGCCGATAGTAGCAGATGATTGGCTCCGCAAGACAGCTAGGGAGTTGACCATAGCAGGATGCACAGATGCGGAGAAGGTGAAGTTTGCCACACATCATCTAGAAGGACCCGCAGCATCTTGGTGGGAGAATTTCACAGCCACTTTCCCAGTCGACACTATCACATGGGACTAGTTTCAGCAGACCTTTCGTACTGCACATGTTACAGCAGGAGCTATGGCCATAAAGATGCGTGAGTTTTGCAACTTGCGCCAAGGAGGACGGACAGTTGGCCAGTATGTGGAGGAATTTAGTAAACTAGCACGTTATGCCCCGGATGACGTCGCTACGGATGTAGCTAAGCAAGAGAAGTTTCTGGAAGGACTGAATGATGAGTTGAGCATGCAGTTGATGGTAGCCACCTTCAACAACTACCAGGAGTTGGTAGATCGTGCTCTTATGATTGAAGGGAAGCAGCAGCAAATTGAGAATCACAAGAGGAAGTATGGACAAGGAAAGTACAATTCAGGAGCTCAGCAGAAGCCACATTTTACCCCTAGACCAGGAGGACATTTTCAGCATACCCATGGAGGAGGTAGCTCGCACAATCACAATGGCACCAAGAATGGTAATGGCAATGGAGGAAGCAACGGCCAGAACCGCACCAACCCATCAACCCCAGCCAAGAAGGACCTAAGCCAAGTCACTTGTTATAAGTGTTAGAAGACCGGACATTATGCCAATGAATGTCCTGAAGGCCAAAATGGCAATGGGAGTTCTGGGAAGAAGCCGAACCCTTTCAACAGGGGACAGGTGAACCACGTTAGCGTGGAGGAGGTTGAAGCTCAGCCCGATGCAGTAATAGGTAAGTTTTTGGTTAAGTCATTTACTGCACTCGTTCTTTTTGATACTGGTGCATCGCATTCATACATCTCAAGGGGATTTGTGGATAAGTATAACCTACCAACCCAATCCCTTAGGTCACCCATGTTAGTAACCTCGCCCAGAGCAGAGTATGTGGCTAGTCTATGGTGTGATCGGTTACCATTAAGGATTGGTAACTATGTTTTTCCCTCAGACCTAATAGTATTGGAATCTCAAGGATTGGATGTGATATTAGGCATGGATTAGTTATCAAAGTATGAAGGGAATATTGAGTGTGCTAGTAAGTCAATTTTGCTCACTACCCTAGAAGGGAGAAGGATCAAGTATGTATCCCGGCATGTGCAAAGAGGACTCAAGTAAATTGCCTAGCAGGAGTTGTGCAGGAGGAAGTACCAGTGGTATGGGATTTCCCTGATGTATTTCCAGAAGAGTTGCCAGGCATAACCCCGGATAGAGATATTGAGTTTTTGATCGAGCTATTGCCAGGCACAAGGCCAATATCAAAGAGACCATATAGGATGCCAGCAAAGGATTTGGTGGAAATTAAGAAGCAGATTAAGGAGTTACTAGATAAGGGATATATTCGCCCAAGTTCTTCACCTTGGGGATCGCCAGTACTTCTAGTGGAGAAGAAGGATGGGTCATTAAGGATGGTTGTTGATTATCGAGGATTGAATGAAGTAACGATCAAGAACAAGTACCCACTACCAATGATCAACGATCTGTTTGATCGATTGCAAGGAGCTAAGGTATTTTCCAAGATCAATCTGCGATCAGGATACCACCAGTTGAAGATTCGAGAACAGGATATTCCGAAGACAGCTTTTACTACCAGATATGGGCTATATGAGTACACTGTTATGTCATTTGGTCTGACTAATGCACCTGCCTATTTTATGAACATGATGAACAAAGTGTTTATGGAGTTTTTGGATAAGTTCGTCGTAGTGTTCATTGATGATATCCTGGTTTATTCGAAGAATGAAGAGGAGCATAAGGAGCATTTGCATTTGGTACTTGGAAAGCTCAGAGAACATCAACTATATGCCAAATTCAGCAAATGTGAGTTTTGGTTGAAGGAAGTAGGATTCCTCGGACATGTTATATCTGGAGAAGGTATAGCTGTAGATCCCGCTAAAGTTGAAACCGTGACCAAGTGGGAAGCCCCAACCACAGTTGGAGAGATCCGGAGTTTTCTTGGACTCACAGGATACTACCGGAGATTTATTGAGAATTTATCAAAGATTGCGAAGCCTATGACGGTGTTATTAAAGAAGGATACCAAGTTCATATGGATAGAGGAATGTGAGGCTAGTTTCCAGGAGTTGAAGAAACGCTTGGTTACCTCACCAGTGTTGATTTTGCCAGACCAGACCAAGGATTATGAGGTGTATTGTGACGCTTCACGTCGAGGACTTGGAGCAGTGCTTATGCAGGAAGGGAGAGTTGTTTCATATGCCTCAAGACAACTGAAGCCCCATGAGTTGAATTATGCTACACATGATTTGGAGTTAGCAGCCGTAGTGCATGCATTGAAAACATGGAGACATTTCCTCATTGGAAATCATTGTGAGGTGTACACGGATCATAAGAGTTTGAAGTACATTTTCACACAGAAGGAGTTAAATCTCAGACAAAGGAGATGGTTGGAGCTTATCAAGGATTATGATATGAAATTGCATTATCACCCCGGAAAGGCTAATGTAGTAGCAGACGCATTAAGCCATAAGAGCCATGTCAATACGTTAATGACGGGAGAAATACCCAAGGAGTTAGCAGAAAATCTTCGTGAACTATGTTTGGAAATAGTTCCGAGAGGTTATGTAGCAGCATTAGAGATTCAGTCAACTTTGATGGATAAAATCAGGGAAGCTCAGAAAGCTGACAAAGAGATTGCCGCTATAAAGGAGAAGCTGAGCAAAGGAAAAGCTAAGGGATTTCATGAGGATGAGCACGACACCCTATGGTTTGAAGACCGTGTTTACGTGCCCAACGACCCGGAGATCAGGAAGTTGATTTTGCAAGAGGCACACGACTCGCCGTATTCAATTCACCCAGGAAATACCAAGATGTATTTAGATTTGAAGGATATTTTCTGGTGGACCGGAATGAAGAAGGATATTGCGGAGTATGTAGCAGTTTGTGATGTATGCCAGAGAGTAAAGGCAGAGAAGATTGTTACAACCATTGCCGATACCCGAATGGAAGTGGGATAAGATAGGCATGGATTTTATCACGGGATTGCCCAGGACTCGTTCAGGCTATGACTCAATTTGGGTTGTAGTTGATCGATTGACGAAAGTAGCTCATTTCATCCCAGTAAAGACCACTTACACCAGTGCTAAGTTGGCAAAGATATACATGACCAGGATCGTATGTCTGCATGGAGTTCCAAGGAGTATCGTATCAGATAGAGGAACCCAGTTTACCTCAAAGTTCTGGAAGCAGTTGCATTAAACTTTGGGTACCAGGCTAGAATTCAGCACAACTTTTCATCCACAGACAGATGGACAGACCGAGAGAGTCAATCAGATTTTGGAGGATATGCTGAGAGCTTGTGCGCTGGATTACAGATCTAGTTGGGACGACAATTTGCCATATGCAGAATTTTCTTACAACAACAGTTATCAAACCAATTTAAAAATGGACCCTTTCGAGGCTTTGTACGGAAGGAGGTGCAGGACACCGTTATTGTGGGACGAAGTTGGAGACTGCCAATTGTTTGGTCCTGACTTGATTAAAGAGTCTGAACGGAAGGTAAAATTGATTCGCGATAGGCTCAAGGTAGCCCAGTCTAGACAGAAAAGTTATGCAGATTCTAAACGGAAGGAGACAGTTTACGAAGTCGGAGATAGAGCTTATCTTCGAGTATCTCCACTTCGAGGAACAAAGCGTTTTGGAGTTAAAGGGAAGTTAGCGCCACGATTTGTAGGACCATATCGAGTTTTGGAGCGTATGGGAGAAGTGGCCTACAAGTTGGAATTACCCGAAGGATTGTTAGGAGTTCATGATGTGTTCCACGTTTCTCAGTTAAAGAAATGTCACACGGAGATGGCTGACATACCGTTGAGAGATACAGTGCCTTTGGAAACTATTCAGTTGGATAACGATTTGACCTACGAGGAGAAGCCAGTCAAGATTCTCGAGTTTACCAACCGAGTTACTCGCAGCAAGGTTATCAAGTTTTGCAAAGTTCAGTGGAGCCACCACCGAGAGGATGAAGCCACCTGGGAGCGAGAGGAAGATTTGCTCAAAGACCACCCTCACCTATTTTCTAGCCAACCCGAATCTCGAGGGCGAGATTCATCTTAAGGGGGGTAGGTTTGTAACATCACAAATTTTCAATTTGGAATGTTATACATTAGATCATCAATGCATATCATATTTTATTTGCATTTTGGTTGATCCTAGAAATTCTACGCAACTCAATGACCCACGGAGAGAGTTGGGGATTTCGTTATTTTCATATTTGAGTTTTCTCAAATTTTGAGAATAGGATCATTTGATTTTATTTATTTTATCATCAATTATTTCTATTAAAAAATATGAGAGAGGGAATAAAATGACTTTCCCAAAATAAAGAAATATTGAGGATTTAATAATAGAATCAAATAGGATTTTATTTCGTAGTTTTTCGGTGTTTTATTTGAATTTAGGAAAAAAGTGTGTTTTTCAAAATTGCATTTAGGTCCCAAATAAATGTTCACCTTGTGAGGCTTGATTTTAGAAACCCGTGAAAATTTATTTCGGAATTTTTGGAGTCCGTTTAGTATTTCTTTTTATTTTTCTTCTGCGCATAATTGATGTAAAAAAAACGCGTTGCGCGCCGACTGGGCCAAGGCCCAGCCGACGGCCCACCCCGCCGCCTGCCGTCTCCCTCCAGGAGACTGGAGCCGCCGCCGCCCCGAGTCCGGCTCGGAGCCGCCCCGCCGTGCCCCCTTCCTCAAGGCAGCACCCCCTCCCCTCCTTAAATACCGGACCCCGCCGCCCCTCACCTCACCCCACCCCGCCCCGAGCCGCCCCCAAGCCGCGCCGCC